>NW_015636527.1:51388-61075 GCF_001515625.1 Sinocyclocheilus rhinocerous
TGGGGAATGCAGCCTGCATGACCGGTGTCTGAAGCATGTGTGAAACAACACCAATCTATTGGCCCACCTGGCCCATGACGTCATAGGCGGGATGCCCGGAAGTATAAAAGGGCACCTGCTGAATACGTCATCCACTTTAGCTGTCTGAAGGAGATGTAGACAGGCAGGCTGAAGGCATGGCAAGGGGGCGCAGCGTCTCATTCCCTCTCGGGGAACCAGTTACATGCGTAACCCGAGACGTTCCCCTTCTAGGGAACTTAACGCGGCGCCCCCTAGGGGGCACATTGGGGAATTAATTCCAACCACGCCATGCCGAGGCTCATGCCTGTCCTCCTGGTGGGAGAGCACCAAGGAAGCGACAGACATAAACAAATGGCGCAGCGTTGAGTTCCCTAGAAGGAGAATCACTCTGGATCCTTCACATCCAAGCCATCTCCTTTTTGAACTTTTGCCATCTGGTCGGCGTTACAGAGCACCGAATACCAGGACAGCCAGGCACAAGAACAGCTTCTTTCCCATGGCAATCTACCTCATGAACAGTTAATGTTCTCCCATTGTGCAATAAAAGTATGTGCAATAACCTTATACTTATTTATCACCCTAAATCCTAGTACATCCCTACAACTTATTTTTTTATTTTTATTTAATTTTATTATATTCCTATTCTATCTATAGCACACCTGTACATACAATTTATTATTTTTTTGTGGTTTATTTATATTTATGCATGTGTATTTTATTCACATCTTATTTTTTATTATCTGTGTGTTGTTGTTGTCTCTGTGTACTGGAAGCTTGTGACACTAAAACAAATTCCTTGTATTTGCAAACATACTTGGCAATAAAGCACTTCTTTCTGACTTAATTTATAATGGATTATCTCATATCATGACATTGTATATTTAAGGCCTGCACAGTATCTTACTACATCTTGTGAGAGGTTAGGAGTGGTTGAGTGTTTCCTGTGTGGTTAAAGTTAATTTTGCTGTGAGCTAGTTTAAGATCAGTTGTAATACTTTCAAATGAAAAAAAAAAATTCAATGTGCGCGTGTGTGTGTGTGTGTTTTATTTTTATATTACATTACATTGTATTTTGATGGTCCCCTTAGTCTATTGACTATAGGCAACTTTGCAACTACATGCCAACTAACTCTTTAGAGTATTAGTAGACTTAGGTTAAGGTTAGGGTTGGTAGAATAAGTTGACATACTTGCAAAGTTGCTAAAAGTTAGTTGAATGTCTGTATGAGAACCATCAAAACAAAGTGTTAGCAGATATTTAGCAGAAATACTACTAATATTCCAATGACTGCTAGTTGACATTGTAGTTGCAAAGTTACTTATCAACAGTTGTCTAAAGGGTACCATCAAAATAACCATACTGATATTACAATAAAAATAGTTCAAAGCAAATGTGTACACATTCATCTGATCTGATATCTAATTTTTATGGCTGTTTGAGAATTTTTTTTTTATTATTTTTATATTTATAAGTGGTCTTTGTAAGCAGGCAAAGATCACATAAATAATAAGACCACATTATAAAGCCTTTTGGATGTTTTCATGAAGACTTTGTATTTGTCACTTTACAGTAAACACTAATAACATGTACTAAGTTATTGTGAAGATCTTAAACAATGGCAAGATATAAGACATATAATACATTATAACTATGGGAAATATATAATTAATTGTAACTTAATAGCCAGACCTTGATGGACTTACAGCAGAATTTTTTTAATAATTGGACAAGATTTATTTAAAGTTCTAGAAGAAAGTTATAAATTAAAGAAAGATACTGCCAAAAATTATCAAAGGGCGGTTCTTTCTCTTCTTCCAAAAAAGGAAAACCTGTTGCTGTTCTTAACTTACATCACAAGATATTGTCCAAATGTATTGCAAAGTGACTTAAGAAAGAAGGTTTTAGGTTCCTTTATTCTTGAAGATCAGTCCTATTGTATTCCCGAAAGATGGAATTTTTTAGAATATTTAAGAATGTACACCGCTAGTGTTGGTCTTATATCTTTAGACAAAGAAAAGGTATTTGATCATGTACATCATCAGTATATGTTTAATGTTTTGGTTTTGAGGATAATTTAATATCATGGATAAAATTGTTGTATAAGCGATCTTTGAGTATGAGAAAAGTAGAGGGTGGGTTAAACACTGGACGAATGAGACTGCTAATGTTAATGCTTAACAAACCTCTTTTTTCCCCAATACCTTTTCACTGTTGAGATTCTGAACTCTGAGACTATGGGCCCTATCATACACCCGGCGCAATGTGGCGCCAGGCGTGACGCAAGTGTTTTTGCGAGTTTCAGCCCGACGCAGTTATCATGTTCACATCCTGAAAATGGCATTGTTTAAATAGCAAATGCATTTGCTTATTACACACACAGGGACGCGCAGCAGCACACAACATGCCAAATATTAAAAATGAAAGGATTACAATGTAAAATATTATTATCGTGCCCCATAGATGGTCTGCTCGCGTGCTTTAACCTTGCGCACGAGCAGATCCATTTTCTCTCTGGAGAAGCGTTCAGTCTTTGCTCTGGCAAATTCCGCCATGTAAATAGCGAATCCACCATGGCACGAGTGCAACTGGCTTTTAAAGGGAATGGGAGATGAGACTCTGAATGGTTTATTGCACGTTAAGCCCAAAACACACCCATTACTCATTAAGAGAGTAGGGACAATCCTTTAGACCATGCGCCTTGCATTTCCGGTCGTTAAACTAGCAAAAGTGGATTCGGACACACCCTAAGTGCACTTGCGCCATGCACTTTAGACCATGCACTTAGATCGTTAAAATATGGCCCTATAAGTTTGATTTCTGCCAGAATATCCTCATTTTGAGATTTAAGAAAGGGAAATGGATGGGTCGAAGCTGAAGCCCAAAAAGTGTGTTTCAGGTCTGTGGGTCTAGCTAAATGAGTGCTAGAGGGCCTAGTAACTGCTCTCACTTTTTCGGCTATAGAATTTAGTAGACTTGCATGGAAAATAATGCAGAGTTTAACTTTATGTACAGCATGTACTTTGCAGCTTGCATGAAAAGTCTAAACTATCAAGACCTTAAAGATTTAACAGAAAGCAAATGGGGTCAGGCTCTTCCCTGGAATGTAGCTAGCAGTCCCTGTACAAAAAACCCATTGAGAAAAAAGTGGGAGATCTTCAGTGGTGAATTGTACATGGGGTTTTAGCCCACAAATGGGGGAGGGGGTCTAAACATGTGATGCATTTGTTGGAGGTTTGGAGTCTGAATTTAATGGATTTGCTTAATTTTCCATAGTTCATTTATGGCCCAAAGTACTTAGTAGAGAACAAGCAAAAACTAATAATTCTTATTTTTTTCTTTATGGGATGGTGAAGTTGGCTATTTTGTAGCCAACAAAATTATTTTGCTAAGGGAAAGGGGTACACTGATCCTATTTTTTAGACAAAATGTTTTGTGAAAAAAGGCTGATGACAAAGAATGCTTTTTATAGCGTTACTCGTAAATTTTTTTCTGGGGGGTTCTAATAGTTTTCTGTGTGAATCTAATTGGAATGGAAGTTTTTAATTAAATATTTTCTAATGTATTTATGAGGAAAACATTATTTGGAAAATAAAACTGTGTTTATGGTTTTTATAGATATATAGATCAATTTTTTTAATTGAATTAATAAAGAGATTTTTAAAAGTCAAGTCCCTCACTCTCTGTCACACACATACCCTCTCCTCTATCTGGTTGGGTTCATAGAGAATGTGGCAAAAATTCTTTAGCATTGTTGGGGTCACAGTCCTCTATAGCTCTGGTGGAGGGATTCGTCCCTTTAGTTCAGACAGAGATGTTATTCGTAGGCCTCGAGTCTGCCAGTCTCTTCCTGGTTGCTGCTCTGGAGTTAATTTCCTGAAGCAGCAGGGAGACAGCCAGGTGGCTGGCAGAGGGTGACGTCTTTCTGGGGCCTCAGGGCAGGTAGTAGCTTAGGCCCTGCTCATACAGAGGTGGAGAGGACCTCAGCTGCCCTGCCCTACACACACTTCTGGATTTGGTATGGCTTCGGTTTCTGTTCGCTCAGCTCCTCCAAAGGTTCTGATTGTTGTCACAGAAAGCAGAGCTTACGAGAGCTCTCTCGGTCAGATGGTTTCCATGAACCCACTGATGAGCTGCAGGGTTTCAGGGTTTGTGTCTGGAATATCTAGTTAGGGGTTCTAGGAAGAAGGGATAGCTACCCAGAAATGTAAATTCATGTGGTTTCAAAACAGATTTTTAGTAGAGATGCACCTATTGCAATTTTCTTGGCCGATTCTGATTTCAGATTTTTTGGAAGTGTGACCTGCCGATACTGATTTTTGCTGATTCCGATTTTCTTTCTAAGAACTATAATTGACAGCATATACAAACAAAAATCTATTGCAAATAGCAAATTGCAAAATCTATGCAAATTTCAATGCAAAAATTATTTATATAATAAAAGAAATGATTAGACATTACAATTCCCCCGATCTGGACTAATTTACAGATTTTCTCTCACTTAAACAACTCTCAAAATAAAGTGCTCTGTGACTGGAAAGAGGAAGAAATAGTTAACTTAAAATGAGTTGCTGTATGTAACAAAACAGATGTCATTTCACACTGTGTTTATAAATGGAATTTTTTTTCCCCTAACCTTATTAAATGTGTCATCTTTCACATCAAATTCTTACTTTGTTTCAATTAATTCAGTTAGAATAATAAGAAACTGTAGAGTTGTTAACTAAACCACCAGTAGGTGGCGGCAAATGTCTGTTTTAATGAGTGAGTCATTTATTTATTCGTTCATTCAACCGATTCATTCAAACAACTGATTCATTCAGAAACGAGGCAAGTGACTGTCCTTATGAATGGGCCACTGAATCATTGACTCACTCGATTCGTTCAAAAACGTGGATTCATTCAGTAACAAAACACTGCTGTGTGTTGCTCGGAGACTGCTGTGGCTTTGATCGGAACTATTTTCGTCAGTGAAATTGAGCAAAAACAGTCAAAATTTTGTCTAAAATCTAAGTCACTTAATTTGAACTTCTTGTTTATTGAAATACTATTGTATAAAATCAGTGTCACATTGCAATCGTGTTGATATTGATATTCAGGGAAACATCATGGCCGTATAATGTTGCTTACCTAAATCATATTTTGTAAATATCTTTTTTTTTTCTACTGCAGAATGCAGCTTTGTTTCAATTAATTCAGTTAGAATAATAAGAAACTGTAGCATTGTTACCATTCAAATGAAATTAGTATTAACAAACTCCATCTTGCCATTGCTGAGGAAACAGAAGCTGCATCTGAAGTGGCATTAGATGCATTTACACAGACAGTTTGATGAAGCTGAGGTGCCATAAATGCATTCAAGCATTTTTTGTAAATATCTTTTTTTTTCTACCACAGTATGCATCTATAAATTTCTGTGAGTTACTTTCTCACACATTCACTCAGGCTGTGCAAGCCTCATCTGGTACGACATAAATACATTATCAGTCGCCGTTTACACTGAATGCAATTAAAATTAGAATCATTCCCACACGAAACGACATGTTTACACGCGACTGTGAGTGTGTGCATGGCTGTGACGTCATTGCCGGCGCCGCTGGCAATAAAAAGATCGACTCAGAATCTGCAAGACGTGAGACTGACGGGCCGGTCACCGATCCGGGCCGGTCATGCGAAAAATCGGCCGATTCCGATCGATAACGACGGATTCGCTCTACGAAGTCCGGTTTTTCCGCAAAATTGACTTATGTCCAAAACCTACTTTTGCGAACTATTTCCTAGGTTTTCCACCCGATCGGAACAAAACCAGTGCAGAAATATTCTCTGGACAGTGAATATCAATAATTATCAAAAAATTGAACTTTTGAATCACTGTCGCAAAGGGGCAGTTGTCCGGAGATGGTCCTCGGGAGAATTTCCCCGCCTATGTGGAGTGGGTGCTGGCAAGCTGTGACTCCGGACCCAGAGCCCAGCCAAATACCACCCCGCTGCACGGAGCAACAGCCAGAGCCCACCGCAGATGGAGAGCCAGAGCCCGCCGCAACCGACGAGCCATCGACTAATGGAGCGACAGAGCTGAGGATCGCCCCTGAGCCGGAGCCTCATGGAATGTCTGGTGCGTAAGCCGGCAACAATGCCCACCATAGAGGATTATACAGTGGAGAGCGAGGGCGCGGAGGAAAGCCCTGCCCACTGTTCCACCGCTGAGGGTGAGCTGCAGCTGGACTCAGAGGATTTAATAGACTAAACGGCCAAGGAGGCCATTTATGAACTGTTCGTCTGCCCTGAACTGTCTGTCTGTTCTGCCACAACCACAGAGGTCATTCCCCTGTCCCTAGCGCTCCCGGTGCTGGGAGTTGCTATCTGGTGTGTGTGGGCAGCACACACCATCCCAAAACCCACTGCCAGTCACAAATTCCCACCCCCCCTCCAGCTCCACCTCTTCACCAGTCTTCGCCATCTCCTCCGCTGTCTCCTGTCAGCCCCTCAGCTCATCCTCAGCCCACCATCTGTGATGTGGTTTTGGCACGGGTCTGCCAGTCTCCATTGGCGTCGTGGCTGGAGGATCCCTTGTCTCCGCCTCCAGCCTCTGAGTCCCGGACTCCGCCTCGGCCCGTCGACCCAGCGGCTCCTCCATGGATCCTAGCTCCCTCCTCTCTGCCGCGGCCCGTCAGTCCACCAGCTCCGCTGGGCTCCCTCATCCCTCCGGCTCCAAACTTGGTCAGTCGTCGACCCGCCATCGCCTCAGGAATCCACTCCTCCGGCTGCGCCTCGTCGATCTGTCTCACCGGCTCCATTGGGCCCCTCCCTCCCTCCGGCTCCACCTTGGTACTTTGTCGCTCCGGCTCCACCACGGCCTTCCGGATCCCCGCCTGCGCCTCAGTCGCCTGAGCCATCTGCTCCGCCTTGGTCCTCCAGATCCTCTGCGTCGCCCTGGGCTCCTCTCCCACCTGCTCCGCTGCTGGCGGTCGGCCCTCTGGAGTCATCAGCCCTTCCTCAACCTTGGCTCCTCCCTCCATTGACTCTGGGTCCCACCTGGCTCCTCCTGCTCCAAGTCCCTCCTGTCTCCATCCTGGCTCCTCCCTCCATCTGGTCCACCATGGTTCCTCCTGTCTTCTCCCTGGCTCCTCCCACCGTCTTCGCCACCCTGTCTCCTCCTTTCTCCGTCCTGTCTCCTCCTTCCATCAGATCCACCCTGGTCGTCTGCTTGCCTCCCTTCTTCTGACCCTCACCCTCCTCCTGAACCCCCGCCCTCCCGCCACTGTTGGTCTATCTATGGCACGAGGTCGTGCCTTTCCGGGAGGGGGGAGTTATGTCACAATATGGACCTTGTTTCTGTTCTCCTGTTTTGTTTCTTGACCTAGTTTTCCTTAGTTCCCTTGATTAGTTCATTCTGTTCACCTGTGTTTAATTAATTATCCTCATTTGGTCTGTGTATTTAAGTTGCTCCCTTTCAGTTCTTCCTGGCCGGTTATTGTTTAATGTTGAGTTTCTGCTTGTGTTTCCCAGTGTGTGTTTGGATCTCACTCTTCTCCTTGGATTATTATTAAATGCCACGAGGGCCACCTGACGACAGGTTGTTCCAGAGGTACTGCCCCATCTTTAATGAATAAGTGTTCTGAAAATTTTGCATTGAACTTGGTAAGATTTGAAAAGCAGTCATCAGTAAATCACAAGCACACAATGAAAGATTGTGTTCTTGGTTGTGAACAACTCTCTTAATTGTGACTGTTACTATTTTTCCTCAGGAAACATCAAAAACATCTGTAAAAAAAGTTGCTTGAAAGAGATGTTTTGCTAACTTCCATTTTGCTATGTAAAAACTACATTTCTTAGGATACTTGTTGCAGTGACATCGTTACTTTTTATATATGATGTAAAAAAAATAAAATAAACATTCATAGCAGTCTTGTACCATTAAGTAAAATTAAATTATTTAATAAGAACTTATTATTAAATAAGACTCTTGAGCTATGAAAGCACAACCTCTAAACAATAAAATTTTT
The DNA here is from genome assembly GCF_001515625.1 of Sinocyclocheilus rhinocerous. Lineage (NCBI taxonomy): Eukaryota > Metazoa > Chordata > Actinopteri > Cypriniformes > Cyprinidae > Sinocyclocheilus > Sinocyclocheilus rhinocerous. The sequence continues at coordinate 59,413 of NW_015636527.1, forward strand.
CCTCTTGCAGTAACCCAAAAATTTGAAAGTTCGAACAAGATTACTAGAAGAGAAATGGTAAATGAGTAGGTGGGTAGTAAGAGAACCAGTGGGCTCTTGTCTTTTTGGTTAGTGAACATTAGTTGTCCCACAGAGAGGAACAAAATTGAAGTTTTCTGACCCTGCCAAGTAAATTTATTATAGACTTGTATCCCTCCCACTCTGTCTGTCTCTGGCTTTTTTTTACGCTATGCCACTCTTCATATTTTCTCCTCAACACGATCTTTAGTCTATTTGTTGTTTATTCCTCTGTCCATTTATGTTGGATCACAAATCACAAAAGCCAATTTAATTATTCATAAATAGGATTATAGTGCATTTCACAGTTTTTTCTATCAAGTTCAACATGTAAACACACACCTAACTTGCTTTTTTTCCCTGTTGTGGCACTGTCCATCACATCTCGTCTCACTGTAGCACCTCTCACCATGAGCCTGTATCAAAGAACCGTGAAGTATGACAGTGATTTTCAATGATTGATTAAAAACAGAGGTTGATTCCCACCCCCTGCCCTCCATCTCTTACAGTAAATGGTTCAGGCAATGTGTGTGTGTGTGTGTGAGCCACAGTCATTATTGACAGTTAGTAAAGTGAGTTGATAAGGTGAGCTGTATTCTTGTCAGTCAATAAGCTCTCATCTCTCATCCAGCTGAGGTAGGGAGTGTCAGGCCATCCATTTGTTGTCTTCATTGGATAAGAGCTCGGCCCTCATAATTGCCAACCCTGATACGTCAACACTCATTTAGCTAACCGGGAATCTTAAAAGAGATATATTTAGCTAAGAAGTGAGCATGCAGCCTACTGAACCTAGCTGTGTTAAGGGAGCAGAGGTTTGAAAGAAACATTCTTTTAACAGTGAGTCAGACTATCTGTGATTACACTGTAAGGACGTACAGTTTGAACCAGGGCAGGCCTGATTGTGCAAACAATAAATGCCACAGTTGCTAAAGGTCATAGAGTTACTCAAATCAATTGTTTATTCTTAAATTCTCAACTCAAACTCAAATGTTTTCAGAGTAGATCTCATGTGTAATATGGCACAAATATGAAAGAGCTTAGTATGTGAGAAATAACAGATGGGCCATTAATGTTCACTTGACGTATTCATGTGGCTATGATATTCCTAAAATGCTATATAACTTGTGCATTTTATTATGTAATCAAATCTGGAGCTACTTCATAGAAAATTAACATCTGGAGCTTGTGGCAGCCAATCAGAAGCGACTTATAAATGAGGACAATGGAAGCAATCAAAATCAACAAGAGACCAATTATATGCAAGTGCTATAACAAGTCTCAGTTAGCTTAACGCAGTACACGTAGCAAGGTTTTTTTGTTAAATTATATAATAATTAAAAAAAAACAGATAGAATAAAAAAAGGAATAGAGCAAGCTAGTGTTAGAGGCCTTTTTTTGCTTTTGTTAATTGTATAATAAATAAAAAGAAAACAAATAGATAGAATACAAAAATATTAGAGAAGCTAGTTTCTTTTTAAAGAAAACAAGCAGTTACTAAATGAATAGAGTGCAAGTCTAAAATGGGCAAGTTTTTTTTTTTTTTAAAGAATAGAATTAGAATAGAGAGTGCTAGAGTTAGAGGGTCAAATAAAGATGGAAGAGATGT
>NW_015636527.1:61182-63312 GCF_001515625.1 Sinocyclocheilus rhinocerous
GTAGCCAGTGCAAATTGATAAACAGAGGTGTGACGTGCATTCTTTTCGGCTCATTAAAAATTAATCTTGCTGCCACATTCAGGATTAATGTAAAGGTTTGATAGAACTGGCTGGAAGACCTGCCAAGAGAGCATTGCAATAGTCCAGCCTGGACAGAACAAGAGCTTATTGTTTTAGTGTAACGTAACAACAACAACAACATAAAGGTGGCCATCTCAGTTTAGAATTGAATAAAATTATTATGATGAAAAAAGGAAGAAGAGCGAGTTTGGCAAAAGGTGGATTCGAGCTCTGGTTGACTGCATATGCTTTATCCATGAGCATTACTCTCTACGACCTGCACCACTGCAGACACTGACTAACACTGTATAACGAGATAAAATGAACATGACACGAGTGTGTTTACTCTCAGCATTTTATTTCAACTTTATTCTCGTAATTTAATGAGTTTATTCTCAACAATTTATTTCGACTTTTTTCTTGAAATTTAACTAGTTTAATCTCACATTATAATGACTTTAATCTCAAAATGGTCCTCTTCCGTATTTATGCTCAGCAAGGCTGCATTTATTTAATCCAAAATGTAGTAAAACAATAATATTGTGAAATATTCTTACAATTTAATTGCAACTTTTTTGATATTTTAAAATGTAATTTATTCCTGTGAAATTAATATAATTGTGGAAACGGTGATACATTGTTTTTCAGGATTATTTAATAAATAGAAATTTCAAAAGAACAGCATTTATTTGAACATTATAAATGTAAGTAACATTATAAATGTCTTTACTGTCACTTTTGATCAATTTAGTGCATTTTTGTTGAATTCAAGTAATCATTTTAAATATAAAAAAAATAAATAAATACTGGCCTCAAATTTTTCATTGGTAGTGAATATTCTTTGGTCATTTCTTGCCTTTATTGAATAGCACAGTTGAGTTACAGGCATGAAGTCATAGGAGAGGACAGGGAAATAGGATTGGGAAAGGACCTCAGACTATTTGGGTCACCCGAAGAGATATGTTGTAGTGTAGCCAACAAGGCTAAAGCTCTATCATTAGTTCAGATTTTGTGAATTAGACATTCACTGAACATGTAAATGTGTGATCTTTAGGAAAGAAAGTGATGAAAATTAAATGTGACAGGTTTTCAAATTACTCTGGGTTTCAAAACTGAATAAGACACACACACATGCACACACAGCCTTTCCTGAGAATAATTTGGCAACCTTATGACTTCTGTGTATGAGAGGGTTAGACTGGCCTGTTTTACACCCATCTCCTCATCAATGGAACCTTTGTGTGGTTCTGGCTCTGCCTTTGCTCAGCATGGTTCCATAGAGCGAACGAGAGATCGGGAAAGAAGTAGAGAAAGAGAGATTGTGTTATACAAAAATTGCTTTTAAGAAACATTTCTCTTTCCGATATACCACTGTGATTTTGATGTGACAACAGCAATATATTTTCCTGTGTGGTTTGTGCCATTTCTTCATGTTACACTGTCATAACTCAATAATAAAACAAACAGAAACAGACTCAAAAGACAGACTCTATAATACAACATCATGGTTTCATCGCAGATCAACATTCAGTACATCGACCAAGAAGCACATCCTTTTATGACAGAGAGAAGGAAGTGAGATCAAAGCAGTGAGAGAACCTTATAGGGAGCAGGTTTAAGAGAGTTTAATGTTGTGTCTTTGGAGACATAATGATTCAGTGATTTCTGTAATGTGTATCTCATTACATTAAGAGGGAGGATGGAGAGGACCTTGAACTAATGATCTGGGTTTCGGTTGAATATCTGAGCATTGTAAGGCTGACTTATACTTTCGGGGCTTGTTTTACATATCCAGGTTATTCCTGTGGGATGTTCTGTAAAGCTTGTCTGAGTTAGCAATAGTAACCTAAAGGGCTTTGCAAAAGGTCAAATGTATTCTTACCTGGTCAAAACAGGGTAAACGCTTAACCTCAAACACACATCTTCATAGTCTATTAGTTTTGACATTGTCATTTTGAATTTAAAACTCACAATAATCTGTTTTACTTGTTACATTGCAAATGGAAATTAAATTCAGTTCCATTGCCACTTAATTACATAAATTCAATAATATATATATATATATATATA
>NW_015636527.1:63889-66733 GCF_001515625.1 Sinocyclocheilus rhinocerous
TTAAATGAACACACCTTTCTTTCAAAAGAAATGTTTTCACTCTGGAATCTGATTACATTGTCAGAACTATATGTTTTTGATTTGCTAAAAAGAACCGGCTCATTAGTATAATTTGTTCTGTCGACTACACACTTTTGTGTGTGTGTGTATTTTTAGGGGAGCATTGGCCTAATTAGAGAATATCCTCTAACTAACTTGCCTCTCTTGGTTGGTGTCTCATAGCCTAATGAAAAAAATGTTTCAGTTGATTCAAAATAAACATTTTCTTTGTGCACAGAATCTTTAAAGTGTGCCATGTTATTTAATGGTTTTGGACATGGGGTTTGGAATCCTGGTTGTCATGTTATTTTTACGAGGTTTGGCTTGTAGGTTGGAATTCTGATTGTCATGGTGGCTTGTGAAAGGGGCCTTACGTCTGAATGGGGCAGCTGAGAAACTGTAAGGATCAACAGCTGCACCTTCAAAGGCTTCAGTGTGTTACACGGTTTCACCCAAAGTCGTCTCCTTTCACACCGAAGCTCAAACATTCATCAGAGGAGCACAACACGCTAAAATACCTCTGCTAATCAACCAGTTTCCTTTTTCTTCTCTTCATCTGTCTCTCCCTGCTTGGTCCATCAGGAACTTGTCTTTCTATAGAGACCACAAAATTTTTCTTTTGCTGGCATGTAGCTTGTTTAAATTATTCAGATTTTGGTCTTTAAAAAGGCACCCAAAGGTTGCCATCCAGCACAATACATCAGGTATTCCCAAGTTTTTTATGTCATCTGAACCCGTTTGACATAAAATATTTATTTAAAGTACCCCATTATATTTTAAGCTCATATTTCAGTAATATCACAACACTTGCAATAATTTAGAAGGGTTGCACTCACAAGAACATTTGAATGTTCATCATTCTCTGTTGTCAGTTAGTAGTAATTTATCTTATTTTAATTTACTTTATTTTATTTTTTACATTTTTTTAAAAGTTCTATTTTATAATTTTATTTTAATTTTTGTAAGTTTTATTTTTATTTGTTTTTATTTTCAAATTATTTATGGATTTAACAGGACTGTTAACTCATATGGTTGTTATTCACCAGTTGGCCTGTAAGGCCAAAAAAATCTCTGCCGCTCAGTCGCTAGCATAGGGCACGCTGCTTCATTTTATACAACAGCATTTCGCCATCATTGATAAAGTGCTTAGTGGCGAGCAAATTAATGAATTTGGCCTGACTGAGAGCAGCTTTCTCATCAGGATGGGGGATGGAAAAGAGCAAGGAGCAGTGAAGAATGGGGGTGGATGGAAGGGTAATCCTGTTCCGGATAAACGGCTGATCCTTCTCATTCCTCAGATATCAAATGTCAGAAGTTAAATTAGCCTGCTAGCCCCTGATAGGAGTTAACATGCTTTTAAATGCGAGGGGAGGGGAAGGGGCCAGAGAATTCCAGCCCCTGTGGGACAGCAGGCAGGTGCCTTTGAACTGTCTAATTATCCCACTCCCGTTAACTGTCTTAATAAAGCCTGCGCTGTCCCAATCTCACTAGCTTGGATTTATTTATCCACAATCCTGTAATTGAGCAAAACAGCTACAGAGGGATTATACAGCTACAAACATAATACAGTAACTATAATTATTAATTAATATAATTATAATATAAATATAATTGTAATAATTATATTATAAGTGTAATTATTATAATTATTATTAATTGTTCACAGATGTTCTGAGGTTCAGCTTTACTACATTTATAAGTCTAATGTTCAGAATATATATGAAGATGTTTTCTTGACCTTTTACAGTTTTAAAAGCCTTGTGAAAAGGATGTGGTCTAGGCCAAGTGTAAATTTTGGCTTGTTGATTTGTGGTGAATTGTACATAATCTGAGAGCCTCAGGCTTGGCCCTGATCTGTTTGCTGAGTGATTGGAGGGATATGCTAACGGTCAGGCACAGCAGAAAGCTGGCATATGCACAGGTCATTAGCCTCCGTCCACCCAAAGCACACCAGCGTCTTAGCCAGCAATGGCGATCCCTCCAGAAACCAGAGTAAACATTGTTTCAGCATTTCATTTCTCTAAAATTGCAATTGTCAAATCTAATTTTCAAAACTTTTCCAGAGTTTTTGTCTACTGGAATGTATTTTTTTATTGAATAAAAATCTATATTTATCTATTTTTAATTTGTCTATTTTTTTTACTAGAGTGAATTTAATATAAGTTTAAAACAAGATTAATTGCTTATTATGTGCACAAAGGAAACTTTTATTGCTTAGTGGTTGCTCTTTCAAAGATCAGGAGACTTGTTTTAGCTCAGGGGCCTCATTTATAAAATGTTGCATATAAACCGTCCTAAATTTGTTCTAAGATCATTTCTCAAAAGTGCGCAAGTGCTATTCAGAGAAAACGAACATGCACACAAAAACACGTGTGTACGCCTCTCTTCCAGATGTGACATTTATAAATCGCAAATGATCTTGAAATTGTGCACAGCTGAATGGTAGCAGATGTTATAAATAAAAACAATTAACAATGTTATTGAATAGAATATATTAAAACCTTTACTGCACGACATAGGCCTATTCTTATAGGATTCACAGACAAAACAGTCGGAGATGTGTTTATGCATATTTTTTTCTATTTTACGCATTAGTAGTAAATCAAGACTTTGCAAGTTCTCTTGTAAAATAAAATAATAAAAAAAAAAAAAACACAATATGGAATAAACTGTGTAAAGAAAGCGAGTAAAGAACTCTCAACATTAGGCTACTAAAAAGGTCAGTTTACACTCCCGTTAATAAAAATCTGACTACACTGCACAATTAATCTCTTACACTGCATCTTTGTTGTTTATGATGAATTC
>NW_015636527.1:66942-72706 GCF_001515625.1 Sinocyclocheilus rhinocerous
CGTACACTGCTTTTATTATTATTGCAGCTTAGATGTTCAAATAGCTGCGGTACTCCGACTTTGCCACAAGGAAAAGTGCGTACACCTGTTCAGCCCCTGACGTGGCGGTAAGTACTTTTCCACGTCAAAGACTGTTTTTATAAATATGAACGTTGACGTGGATTTTAGCATATGCACACTCTAAGGCCATGTCCACACGTACACAGGTATCACAACAGAGTTTTTCCTTCTTCCGTTTTAAAAAAAATCTCCGTCCACATGAAAACGCAAACGCATGCTATGAAGCACATGAAGAGCATGCCAAACCAACAGGTGGCGATATAATCTCAACCGTAAAGCCATGTTGGCCAATCAGAAGCCTGAAAAAGTTTCCAGTAGGTGGAGATAACAACGCAGGCTCTGACGTCACAAGCCAAAAACGATTCGCTCTCTACAAGATAACACTGCAACGGGAGTTTTTGAAAATCTTCACCCTGGCAGGCGTTTTCAAAAATGTTCAGTTTCAGTGATCTGGCGCTGCTTTTGCATGTGGATGAACGGCCAAACCGCATTGAAAAGGCTGGAGTTTTAAAAATAACCACGTTCATGTGGACAGGGCCTAAGATCAAATCTGTGCGTAGGCACATTTTATAAATGAGGCCCCAGGAGTTTTGTTTCATTTACATATCACAATAATTTCAGGTGTTCCTTTTAACATTCCATTTTCTTTTTTTCTTTCCTGTTGTTTTGAAGACAAGATTTCACATATTCTGAATATTACAAAATGTAAATGTGGTGATTTTCAAAGCCATTTGATCAATAGCAAACCAAAAGTGTCATGACCTTTGACACCTTTTACCTTTGACATTTTGGTTTTCATGCATTTCGCAGGAAAAATGTGGCCATTTCCTGCTTTCAGCACCTTACCTGGTTTTGGTCCATACCTGCTAGCATCAATCATGCTCCATTATGTACTCTGATCAAGGCCTCGGATTGGCAAGTCAAATGCTTTAGCAGAGTTTGATGTGAGTATGGGCACTGCATCAGCGGCTTCAGAGAAAAGGCAAACTCTGAATAGCCCAAATGCACCATTGTCCCCCCTCTGATAGCACTCCGCAGCTGGCACATGCTTTCTCCAGCACAATCATGTGCTCTTGAACATGTCTGAGTATCGAGACCAGCCTCTCAAAATGCTGGTGCTGCATCCAGAAGACCAGGGGGAGGAAAGAGACAAGGATCCCAGGGTGATTTCAAGCTTCACTGTGATGCTGATTTGAGGTGAACATGGAGAAAAGGAAGAGGCCTTGACTTTGATTCATTGCATCCCAGCTTCCCACTACTGCTGGAAAGGGAATCAGGGACTTCCAGCATTCCCAGGTCTCCGTAGAGGCCTAGTGGCAGAATGTGCTACACGAGACTCTGGGATTCAGTGCGTACATGTGCACAACCAAATTGAGATGTGTGAAAGCTGTTGATTTAGCAAAGATGCTTGTTAGAAGTTGACAGACACAATGACATCATTTATTCTCACTGCTGTGTTTCAGCACTGCTTCACAGTAGGAAATTTGTATTAAATGTGAAACATTCTGCATCACAGAATCTTAAAATGACTCTCTCTGATCTTGCAGTTTAAATCCCCGATGCTATTATCATTTCCGTTTCTGTTTTTACTCTCATAACCTGAATTATGTGGCTCAAGATAAAACATTCTGCCATCTGCAATTTGCAGCTTGCTTTTAAATCAGTTTGCATTTCCTCTTAGATTTATATACAGTGGGTATGGAAAGTATTCAGACCCCCTTAAATTTTTCACTCTTTGTTATATTGCAGCCATTTGCTAAAATCATTTAAGTTAATTTTTTTTCCTCATTAATGTACACACAGCACCCCATATTGACAGAAAAACACAGAATTGTTGACATTTTTGCAGATTTATTAAAAAAAAAAAACTTATAATTTTTTTCAGGATTAATTGATAAATGGAAAGTTAAAAAGATCACTATGTATTTGAAATAATGCAATTTATTAATTAATTTGTTCATATTCATATATTAATAAAAACAGTAATATTGTGAGATATCATTACAATTTAAAACAACAGCTTTTACTGTCAATTTTGATCAATTTAATGCATCGTTGCTGAAAAGTAGAAGAAAACATGTCTTACAGACTTCAAACTTTTGAAATGGTAAAAATAACTCAAAATTATATAGATATAGATTGGATTTCACTAATTAAAATATGAAAATATTAAAAAAAGAAAAAAAGAAAATATTAGTGTGATGTGTAAATTAGCTGTTTTCTTTTACCCTGTAATGTACCATTTCTGTATCACATAGATATTGGCCTCCACAATAGGAAGTTGAACCCATCTTTGAGGACGTGTTGGTTTGGCATTAAACCTCTATTTTGATACTTGTTTTTTTAATCTTTATTCAGGTTTTTTCTACTCTCTTTTTCTCTTTTAAAATTCGGATTTATTTTTATTGTAAAGCACTTTGGATCAACTACGGTTGTGTTAAACTTGTGCTCTATAAATAAAATTTGCCTTGCCTTGCCTTGCCTCTTTGTGCCATATTTTGGCTCTTCTGAAACAGTATGGAAATGTTATGGTCATTTGCGGTCTTAATAACCATTCATTTTCATAGTTTTATGAAGTGTGGTTTTATGTATTATATCAAGTTAATATCATGTTACTAATGCAATTTATTGAATTCATTTATTTATTTATTCATATTCATATATTACTAAATCAGTAAAATTGTGAGACATTATTGCAATTTAAAATAACAGTTTATATATGTATTTTTTCAGGGTTAATTGATAAATGGAAAGTTCAAAAGAACAATATTTATTTGCAATAGAAATCTTTTGTATTATTGTATTATTATAAATGTCTTGGCTGTCAATTTTGATCAGTTTAATGCATCCTAGAAGAAGAAGAAGAAAAAAACTTGCCTTACAGACCCCAAACTATTATAAATATCAAAATTATATAGATATAAATTGCATTTCACAAATTAAAATACGAATATATATATATACATATATATATATATATATATAATAAAATATTAGTGTGATGTGTAAATTAGATATTCTATTTTACCCTCTAATGTACCGACTATTTCTGTATCACATAGATTATTGGTCTCCTCAATGGGAAGTTGAACCCATCTTTGAGGATGTGTTGGTTTGGCATTGAACCTCTACTAGTGGGGGTTAAAGGATAAGTCTTTGAGAACCTTTTTCATTCCTACTGCATGGGGAGCCAAGGAGGAGGAATATCCCACACACTTGTAGTAATCCTCTTGCTCTTCTCTTCCTACCAAGTTTGGTTAAACTGTCTTTTTCTCAGTTTTGTTCCCCTTCTCACTCTCTCTTTGGGTATTTTTACAAACAATTCTGCAGTATTTAGCACAGGTGCCAGGCTGACGAATCAGGTAAGCCTTTTGGAGAGGTGTCGTTATTATGCATGTGCCAAACACAGGAATATCTGCATCCTTTTGACATTGTTAATTGCATCTTCTCCTGTAAGTTGATTTGCAAGAGAAAGAAAGAAATAAGAGAGAAAAAGACAGAGGGATTACTTCAGGGGAGGAGGAAGATTAGAAGAAACATTTATTGTTTTCCACAAGATCCTCCATTCCTCCTCTGTAAGTCCCCACACATCAGCTCCACCTCCACCACAAGGTTCCCCAGCTACACCAACCTCAACTCAACTATTGACAACAAACCCTTCACAATATCTGCAGGTGGAGGTTGTCTTAACCTTTTGCTTTCTCTATATTTTTCCCTCAACAAACGATGTGCAACATTGTGCAACTTTGACATGAATGACCTCTGTGCTACCCTGCTGCATTTTGACTGGCATGAGCCGACCGCTCAGCAGCAGGAGAGCCAGTTCAACATTGAGCGGGGTGAAAAATGATTGGCATGCATCGAAGAGAGGGCAGAGAGCTATAGGAAAAGAGGAAGATGGTTCTGCCTTTGGGCTCACCCTTAGACTAGCCCTCAACTTTAGAAGCTTTCATCCCACAGCCAGAAATATCCCTCACTGGTCACAAAAACATTTTTATTTTTTATTTTAGCATATTTAAGATACGCTATTAAACACCATTTAACAGTAACTGCAGCTGCTGTATAAAGGACAAGTGCAATGATAGTGCAATACATTTGTGCAATACATTTGTATTCAATGTAGTGTTAATTTAATGTTAAAAATAGGTTTGTCTGTCTTAGAAAGGCCAAACAAAGTATTTTTGGAACCGGGGTGGAAAAATAGCATCTCTCCGCCATAGTGACAACACTCTTATTCCATGGGTGGGAATTATTTGAATGAGTGACATTGTGACTTCCCAATATCCGGAAGAAGTTTATTGTAGTTCTTGAAAAGTGTTTTCTGTTAAAAAGAATATCTCCTTTTAGAGTAGACTTTGAGCTTTGTAACCTTGCAGATCTTTTTTATTTTCAAACAGCAACATTACACACTAAATAAAGATGAAAAACTGAAAAGCATAGGATCCCTTTAATGAGTGATATGAGGCTATAATCAAAATTATTCTTCTAGAATGTCTCACTCTCAAATACAGTTGGGAAGTCTGATTCATTTTAGTGAATCAGTTCATTTTAATGAATGTAGTTAATCAGTTAATTTAATTTAACAATTAAAAAAGAAATCGGTAACACTTTATAATAAGTTTCATTAATAAATCATTAACAAACATTATATAATGCTTAATAGATCATTAGTTAATATATATTCAAAGAGTTAGAAACGTGAGATAATGTGCTTGAGCACATTAGGAATTTATTGAGGGAAAAGTGTTAATAGTTAATAGTGAATAAGTGATTCTAAAGTGTTACCAAAGCTTGTGTTAATGCACAACACTTTTCCTGCTATTGAGGTGTGATACGGGTAAGGTTATGGAGAGGTTTGGTGGTATGGGTAGGTTTAAGAGTTGGTTAAAGGGTCTACAGTGTACAGGGGTCAGTTTGATTAAAAGAGAACACGGTTCAATCTGTTTATATTATATTGTTTAATATTATATTGTTGATAAATGAACAAGTATTTTCTTTTAAAAAATGATTTTGTTTTCCCGTTTATTTATGATTCAAGGAATATCCTGTTTCATGATATACTGAAGTGTAGTATACAAATGTGAGTGCATTAGCTAAACTTAATCAGCCACCCTTTACACAAACCTTGTTACATTAGTTAAAAGTCCAATACCCACAAAGATACTAAATGATTAGTAATCATTTATAAACATTTACAAATGATGAATAGTTTCAACTTTAGATTGGCTACTGCAAAAACATGAACAAATGATTAATAAATGATTAGTAAATATGTGTGAATAGGGTAAATTCAGGTCTTTCGGGACACTTTTTGCCATCGAGATGACTGCTCATAAAGGTATTAATGATTAGTAAACATTTATAAACATTTGCATATGATGAAGAGTTTCCACTTTAAATTGGATACTGCAAAAACATGAACAAAAAATTAATAGATTGTTTGTTAAGATGTGTAAATAGAGGTCTACACAACAAACAAAGACCAAGAAATGAAGATCATATTTACATTTACATTTAGTCATTTAGCAGACGCTTTTATCCAAAGCGACTTACAAATGAGGACAATGGAAGCAATCAAAATCAACAAAAGAGCAATAAGTACTCTAAGTAATACAAGTGCTATAACAAGTCTCAGTTAGCTTAACGCAGTACACATAGCAAGGTTTTTTTAAAATAATATAATAAATAAAAAGAAAACAGAATA
>NW_015636527.1:73142-73763 GCF_001515625.1 Sinocyclocheilus rhinocerous
AAATGGCTTGAAGGAGATGAGATGGAATAGGATCAAGCGGAAAAGTATTAGGATGATTAGAAAGGATGAGTTTGGAGACTTCTGCCTCAGAGAGTGAAGAGAAGGATGTGAATGAGTGTATGTTTGCCGGTAAGATGTGCATGACAGATTGTGGTGTGGAAAATTGTACACTGATGTTTTTAATTTTATTAATGAAAAAAGTGGCAAAGTTGTCAGCTATTAGAGTTGATGCAAGAGGGGGAGGAGGAGGACAAAGGAGGGAGGAAAATGTTTTAAAGAGCATGCGAGAGTTAGACGAATTGTTAATTTTGTTATGGTAGTATGTCCTTTTAGCAGTGGAGACATTAGCAGAGAAGGAAGAGAGGAGTGACTGATACAAATTAGGGTCAGTAGGATTTTTGGATTTACGCCACACCCTTTCAGCAGCCCTGAGCTTAGAACGATGTTCGCCGAGAACATCAGATAACCAAGGGGCAGAAGGGGTGTACCACCCGTACCGGGCTGGTCTGGAAGAAAAGGTGCAGACAGTGTCTAAACAAGATGTAAGAGTGGAGCAGAAAGTATCTAGCACTGTTAGCATCAAAAAATGACATGCTGATGTATGTATGTATGTATGTATGT
>NW_015636527.1:73775-79156 GCF_001515625.1 Sinocyclocheilus rhinocerous
TGGTTGCCTGATTTGTGAGTAGCAGTAGTTGACACTCAGTTGAGATCAAAAGAGGCAAGCAGAGTATGGAAGTCTGCAGCCTGAGGTTTATCTAGGTGGATGTTGAAGTCTCCAAGCATAACTAGGGGAGTACCATCCTCAGGAAAGGTTGAGAGCAGCACATCTAATTTATCTAAGAAGTTACCTAGTGGTCCTGGGGGTCGATAAACAACTACAAAATGATATGATCATATGAACTGAAAGTTTACTGACATTGGTAAGCATTTCAATTTACATTAAACAATCATAAGTTAATCATTAGGTAATGTTTAAAAAGTACATTAGTAAACATTAACAAGAACATTATCTCATATTTCTAGCTAAGTGAATATATATTAACAAATGATCTGTTAATTATTATATAATGTTTGTTAATGATTTATAAATGAAAGTTATTATAAAGTGTTACCAAGAAGTTCTTTGGTTAACAGTCTGTTTCATGTTTTTTGTTAAATGGTTCATGGAAACTGTCTTAATGTGTCAGGGTTGGGGATGAAGAGATGCAGCGAGGACTCAATTTGCAGGAATGAAGGGCTTTATTGAAAATAAACAAAACAAACAAAAACTACCCCACAGGGGAAAACAGACTGGCAACACAACCGGCAAGGCAGGACAAGGCAAGGCAAGGCAAGGCAGGGCACAAGGTGAAAGACAACATACGATGATGAACTGGCACAGGACTGCAAACACAAGGACAATAAATTAGTGAGCAAAACCAAGAAGGTAATAAGGGAAGACAGGTGGGGAAAATAAACCAATAATCAGGTAACAAGGTAGGCGGGGTTAAACAATAGACATGAGAGCACATGGCACACGGAAACAAACAAGAAAAGCCATGTGCTCACACAAAACAAAAACACAAGCACATGGCCAGCAAAACAAAATCACCAGCCATGTGCAAGACAAGACACGAATACGCAGCTAATGAGAACTCATAAGCCACGTGTTCACACAAAACATGACAACATGAAAGCACACAGCCCGTGAAAACACAAGCTGCGTGCTACAAGACAAAACATAACATGAAAGCACTAGTGATGGGTCGTTCTTGAACAATTCGTTCATCTTGAACGAAATTTTAATATGACTCGGGAACGACGAGTTGTCTGAGTGAGGGACTCGTTTATTTCATGTTGACCGTGCATGCGCAACATCCAATAGGTTCTGCGCAGGAAACAGAAATGATTAGTTCATCTCCCGAGTCTTCGGGTTCGAGTCATTTGTTCATCACGTGACAGCCCCATAGACTAGAGGTTATGCAGTCTGTACCAGAAAGAGAAATTATTAGTTCATCTCCCGAGTCTTTGGGTCCGAGTTATTCGTTCTTTTGTCACGTGACGTGTGTCACGAATCCGGTCCGTGGACTTCCATCCGATCGCCACCAGAGGTCATTCGTCCATCATATTGACTCTCTCACTACACTGACTGTTGCACGTCACCACGGACTACATTTCCCTTGCACCATTTCACTAATCACACGCTCACCTGAGACCTATCACACACACTACATAACACCCACTCAGTTCCTGTTCCGATCGCCGAGTATTGTTCTGCGTTTAGCACTCCCCAAGTGTTAGCTGCTTTACCAAGCCATTCCGTGTTTCTGTTTAGTCTCTAGTTTTGTTTAGCATTTATCTCTCCTCTAGCGATAGCTACATTACTGAGCCATTCCTTTTCCCATTTTTTAGTCTTAGTCTAGTCTTTCCGTGTTGCCTTGTTGTCTGTTTCCTGACCTTCTGCTTGTGTTTATTGGATTACCCCTCGTCAAGCCCTCTGGATACTGTTCGCCGATCGTAGACCCACGCTAGCCCAAGGAATATTCTTTGTCTTGCCTGTGCCATACCTGTTTGCTGTTGTTCGACCCTGCCTGTGTTTCTTGACCACGTCTCTTGTGAATAAAAGCTTTCACATTGATCCGCATGCCTCTCGTCTCGTCAGCCCCGTAACAGAATACTCAGCCACACAAGGATCCAGCAGCTTTTCATGTGGACATTGGCCAGGTATGGACACTGCAAAACTTTTATTAGCTTTAAAGCAGGGCACACGCCCGCTTGAAGGCTGTATTCAAGAGTATCTGAACATTGCGTGCTATTCTGATCTGCCAGATTGTGTACTGATAGACTTTTTTTGTGATGGAGTAAATTAACCTTTAAAGTCACGATTAACCCGTGAGGGTCCCCGTTCTTCTCTAAGCTATTTTTTAAATTTTGCTCTGCTGTGTGTCGACTCCGTGTTCACGGTGGGTGTTGCGGAGAAACATGACACTGAGTCCGCTTGAGTAATGGCGGCCACACTAGATCACGCTCACAAAATGGTGGCGACAGAGGAGCCTGATCGCAAAATGGCGGACACAACAGCGCCCCGTTATGTCACAGCTGATCGTCATGATAGCCCTCCTGTTCCTGAACCTATTCCCCTGTCTGTAGCGCTTCCCATAATGGGGATCGCTTTATGGAGTGTATGGGCTGCATACACCACCACTGAGACTCTTGAAACAGTGGCGCCTCCTATGATGTTTCCAGAGGTGGTGGCTGATGCTGCAGCACCTCCCAAGGTAGTGGAGTTCGCTGCTGTTTCCCCAGAGGCGATAAAGCCTCATCCTGTCCTGTTACGGCTATGGAGGCCGTCTGCGAATTCTCGTCCTGTCCTGTCCTGTCACGGCTATGGAGGCCTTCTGCGAATCCTCGTCCTGTTAACGACTATGGAGGCCGTCTGCGAATTCTCGTCCTGTCCTGGCTATGGAGGCCTTCTGCGAAGCCTCGTCCTGTCCTGTCACGGCTATGGAGGCCGTCTGTGAATCCTCATCCTGTCCTGTCATGGCTATGGAGGCCGTCTGTGAACTCGTTGCCTGTCCTGTCACGGCTATGGAGGCAGTCTGCGAATCCTCGTCCTGTCCTGTCAGGGCTATGGAGGCCGTCTGCGAATCCTCGTCCTGTCGTGTCACGACTATAGAGGCTGTCTGTGAACTCTCTGCCTGTCCTGTCAAGGCTATGGAGGCCATTTATGAACTTTTATCCTACTCTGAACCGGCCGAGGAGGCCATCTCTGAACTCTCGTCCTGTTCTGAACCAGCCATGGGGGTTGATTGTGAACTGTCTGTCACAGCCCAAAAACCTGCCTTTGAACCCTTAACCCTGCCTGTCATGAGCCCGCCTCAGTCCCTGGTCTCTCCACTTCCACGTGGACCTTGCCCTCCATCCCTTCCCCTGTTCTGCCTCTGCTCCACCGCCCTCCTGGATCTGCCTCTGCTCCACCGCCCTCCTTGGGGGGGCTCTCTCACGAATCCGGTCCGTGGACTTCCATCCGATCGCCACCAGAGGTCACTCGTCCATCATATTGACTCTCTCAGCATTACTGAGCCATTCCTTTTCCCATTTTTTAGTTTTAGTCCTAGTCTAGTCTTTCCGTGTTGCCTTGTTGTCTGTTTCCTGACCTTCTGCCTGTGTTTATTGGATTATCCCTCTTGTCAAGCCCTCTGGATACTGTTCGCCGATCGTAGACCCACGCTAGCCCAAGGAATATTCTTTGTCTTGCCTGTGCCATATCTGTTTGCTGTTGTTCGACCCTGCCTGTGTTTCTTGACCACGTCTCTTGTGAATAAAAGCTTGCACATGGATCCGCACGCCTCTCGTCTCGTCAGCCCCGTAACAACGTGAGAGCAATGGAAATGACAGAAATTAGTTAATAATTCCCAACCTTCCTTACAAACAAGTCCGTAGTTTGTTTCTTTACTCTTACAGTTACGTAACTTTTCTGGTCTCAAATTTGATTTGAGCTTTATAGTTTTTTATTTCTTTTTATTTCTTATTTATTTTATTTCAATTTATAAATTTGTGAATTTCTGTGATGGTTCTTTTCCATAACAAATGTGGTAATAAAGAGTTGGTTAATGTTTTAAACTGTATCTGTATGATGGGGAAAATCACTATTCCTATTCCTAATTCCTAAAAATAATACAACATTACAAGATACTGATCTGGGAAGCGTTCACGTGACAAAAGAACGAACGACTTGGACCTGAAGACTCAAGAGGTGAACTAATCAATTCTCTTTCCAGTAAAGACTGCATAGCTTTCATGTAACCTTACGGGATGTGACGTGACAAAAGAACGAGAAAAAGATTTTGCTGAACGAGATTCAAAGATCCGAGTCAGTAAAATTATCCGAACTTCCCATCACTAGAAAGCACGCGACAGTGGCATAGCCATGTGCCAGGGTGTGCCGGTGCCACCCACAGTGGCAGTTGGCACACCTAAAAATAGATGCAGAATAATTTTTTTATAGTCTTAATAAATAATGTTTTTTTTTTCTAAACTTGGCCTATTGTTGTTTACTCACAATATTTGTTAATTTAAAATGTAATTTAAATGTTAAATTATTTTCGTTAAAAAAATAAATAAATCTGCCAACATTCGAACTGCCAACCAATCCGCAAACAGCCGCTGACTGTGACGTGTCACCCCAGGGTTGTGGCTAGAAGGGATACAGCAAAAAAACGGAAGCTAACAATAAATTTTATTTTCTACCTATTAGTTTGTGTTTTATTAACGTCTACACCTACCCCAACCCTAAACCTACCCCTTACAATAATGCAAAAATAGTAATTATTGTTGTACAGTGTGAGAAAAATTACGCTATATTGATGTGCGCATGCCCAGTAGTTTTTGCTGTATCCCTTCTTATCACGCCTATGGACTGTCCTTGTATTCCTGTCTTGTGTTTTGCTCCCCATGTGCTCCCCGTGACCCAGTTTCTCCCGTGTCTGATTGTGCTCATATTTGGTTCTTCCTGTTCCTGTTCCCATTGAGTTCTATTTGATTCAGCTGTGTCTCGTGTATTTCCTCATTAGTTCCGATTACTTAAGCCCAGTGTTTCCCTGTGTCTAGTGTCAAGTGTTAAACGTCAACTCCACGTCAACTACGTGTGTGTTCCTGCCTGTCCTGTGTTCCCCGTGGTTTGGATTAAATAAACTGTTATTATAGTAATTCTCCTACGTTCTCATCGTTTCTCGCTCCAACGCAGTAGCAACCCTGACACCATGGCTGCATTTATTTGATCAAAAACACAGCAAAAACAGGAAAATTATGTAATATTATGATTTAAAATAACTGTGTTCTATTTGAAAATATTTTAAAACGTTATTTATTTCTGTGATGCAACGCTGATCATTACTCCAGTCTTCAGTGTCACATGATCCTTCAGAAATATGCAGATTTGCTGCTCAAGAAACATTTCTGATTATTATCAATGTTTGGATTAATAGATTAAAGGTTGGATTAATAGATTAAAGGTACTGTGTTATGACTAGGGATGCACCGATACCACTTTTTCCAGTACTCGCC
>NW_015636527.1:79192-79498 GCF_001515625.1 Sinocyclocheilus rhinocerous
GACAGCCTGTAGTCTCCTGGGCATGCTGTCACCCAGCTTCATGCAAACCTGAACTTAAATTTTTTCCCAGACTCAGTCTGAATAATTTTTTGTCCCAAATTAGTATAAATTTTACTGGTAGTCCACTGTATGAAGAATTTTTGGGTATAATATATCACAGTTTAGGAGCTCAGTATCGGGCCCGATACTTGTTTATCGGTATCGGTGCATCCCTAGTTATGACTATGTATGTTGTTGAATTGCTGGTTTTGTCTGGCCAGAGGAGAACTGCCCCCCCGACTGAGCCTGGTTTCTCCCAAGGTTTTT
>NW_015636527.1:79627-117207 GCF_001515625.1 Sinocyclocheilus rhinocerous
ATTTCCAGCGATATCGTTGACTTGATTGCAAATGATTGCAAAGATACTATTTAAACTGAACTGATGATGACATCACTGAATTCAATGATGAACTGCCTTTAACTGAAAATTTAGTGTTTACTATTGTCATTTTGCATTATTGACACACTATTTTCCTATTTAATACTGTAAAGTTGCTTTGACACAATCTGTATTGTTAAAAGCGCTATATAAATAAAGGTGACTTGACTTGGCGATCCTGAGTGTATTATATTTTATATAGTTTGATGGTTATGTGGCAAGCCTGAGTATAGTTTTACACATCAGCCCAGTCTATTCTGTGACGTTAGTGATATGCAGAGTTTTTTTTTTTTTTGCACATTAATCTGACAAGAAATGTGGCACACCCAGTTTTTCTGATGCACACCTAGAGTCTCTTTTCTGGCTATGCTAGTGGCATGCGGCCAAACACGAACTGCGTGCTAGACAAGACACAACATACACGGACAGAAGAGTGCATGCACGGCCCGAGCGATCTCGAGACCGCACGCTCTACAGCAAGACATGGAGAGCGAATGTCTGAACCCCGACACGAAACCGAAACTAGAACAAGACATGAGTGCCGGGATCCAAACACCACGCTCCAACAAGAAACAAGGCACACAGACAAAAGAGCGCACGGCTCGAGCACACTTGAGGCTGCGCGCTCACATGAAAACATGGCAGGAGTGTCAGGGTTCTGTCACAAAACTACGAATAAACTAGTCCAAAGTGACATAACCCTGACAGAATAAACTAATTTACTAAAATTAATCATGGGGCTTAACAGTACATTTAAGGTGAAGTGTGTAATTTCTAGGCCAAATGGAAAAAACTAAGAAAAAAAATTTGTTAATTAATATCTATTTATTTTACTAATGGCTGAGCTAAGTTGGGCTGGTTGTGTTTCTTAAACAAAAAGATCAATATTTTGAAAGTGTGCCACAGTGTATTTTAACATCCAGACAGTATACACCTCACCTCTAACTACTCGAGTTTTGAGTAGAAAAAAGGTAATCTACAATTTCCTATACAACATCTATACAATTAAAAAAAAAAAAGTGTTATGTTTTTCGAAGGTTTCTAGCAGACTTTACAATTCTTGCCTTAAAATGTAAGAAACAGTGTGGAAAAGATGTGAGCAAGAAAGAGGCGGGGGAATTAGGGAAGAAAGATTGTCGGAGGAAAACCATGTACTGTACATTGGGGACGAAAGAGGGAGATCCAGTGGGTAGAGAGAGAAGCAGAGATCAAGACTCAGGGAAAGTGAGTGGATAAACGTGAGAGACAGAGATCAAGAGACACAAAGAACAGGAGAGAGAGAGAGCCAGGAATAGAAAGTTGAAGCTGAACTGCTGAGTTTATTCCTGTGGTACTGAGAGCTGGTGAAATACTAGAGCCTGGGCCGTGTGCCTCTGATCAGGGCGGCAGTGAGCACAATTACCTTCTTTTCAAATCCTTCAGTGACACCATGGGAGAAAGGAGGACTTTGAAACTTGAAAGGCAGGGCGCTTGCTTTCAAACCTCAAACGCAAGCAGGAAAGGGCTCTGAAATTTGTTCAGTGCTCCCTATCCACCATTAGCTTGTTTCTTCCTCTCGCCTCCAGGCATTTAAGAGATTTTTGAAGAGATGTTAAGAAATTCAATCACTACAGAGAGAGTGAGGGAGCACAATCATTTTTCCTCTCTCTTCTTCTCTCTTCCCCTCTTTTGCACTGTTTTTTTTTTCCACTGGAGCGTGCTTTCCCCCCAGTCCACAGAGAACGAGCTTGTGTCGAAGTGAATAGACCGGTGAATCTGTGGAGCAATGGTGGAGCCAAAAACACAAAAGGAATAAAAGAATGCTGAGGCAATAAAAGAGAAGGGTTGATGGTCAGGGCCAGGGAAATCCTTCTCATCTGCCTCCTGACATGTGCAATCCCAACATCAGAGCTTCACTGAGCCCAGAGTGCAATAGCACACTCACCTTCATCTAAAAGTCTGCAGGAAACTTTTGAAGTCTGTAAAAATTTGTTTATAAGGAAGCTGCCTAAATGAATTGCTAGAGATCCATCCCCTTTCATTGTCCCTTAGGAAGGAGAAACCACAAATGAGTACTTTAATATCTCAGTTATTTCTTTAATGATATTAAACTGAGAGCAAATGGAGATTTTTTCTTATGTTAAAATCTGCTTTTTAGATTAATCTTTTCCTTAGAAAAGAGCCCTTAAATGTTTCTTCTGTAGCGTTAAAGAAGAGATCTCAGAAATGTCTCAAACTTTGCTCAGATTAGCAAAGATACCAAAGTTTGCAATCAAAATCAAAGATTTCAATATGAACTCAAACCTAAATTAAATTGTTAGAGATCCGTCCATCTTTATAGTCCCGTATGAAGGAAAAAACACAAAAGAGTACGGACATATCTTAGTTGTAACTCCAGGAAGGTTAATGAGCAAAAATAAAATGAGCTTTTCCTGCAATTCCTAATTCTTCTAATTGTTCTACATTTAAAAAAAATCAACAAATATTCTTCTAACAAATGTAAAAAGGGATTTTTAGTAGGAGGAACCAGTTTATTATTTTGAACTGAACAAGAAAACTCGGTAACACTTTATAATAACTGCACGCTATGAATCATTAGTTAAGCATTAGTAAATAGTCATTTCATCATTAATAAAGCATTATCCCTACATTAATAGACATTAGTAAGCAGTTTATAAATACAGCTATAAATGGTTTGTTCTTGATTTATAGGCATATCTATAATGTGTTTTATAATTATATTTTCTTACTTTATTAATGACCAAAATAAGGAAGTAAAGGTCTGACCACCTGTCTTAACGTCAACATGGCAAGCAGCGATAAGGAGATTTCCTACGGTGATCTCAAAGCTCTCTTGGCGAAGGGTTCAGGGCTTGTTGTGGATGTCCGCAGTAAAGATAAGGTAGATAGAGGGCGTATTCCTGGCTCCATCCATATCCCAGTGGAAAATGTAGAAAGTGACATGTCCTTGGACACATCTGAATTCCAGTCCAAGTTTGGCGTAGTTAAGCCGTCTCTGGACAGCTCGGAACTGGTTTTCCACTGTCAGATGGGGAGACACAGAGCTGCTGCCACAGAGAAAGCCAGAGGCCTGGGCTTCAAGAATGCTTATAATTATGCTGGGGGCCACAAGGAATGGTCAGACAAAGGAGGCAAGTGACAATCCTCAGAACTCCTGAAACTTTGAAGATTCCAGCTTAAATCAGGGCCCCCCCCCCAAAAAAAACACACCAAATTATCATTTCTAAATGAAGTATTACATTATTTATAAACCCGTTATTTAGGAGTTGTCAGTGGTTCATAAGATCATTTAGAAAGTGTAAGTAAATGATTAATAAACTTATTAAATAATAAACTTAAGTAATGACATTGAAGAGGTTTATTTTTCATTATAAATCAAGTGTACATTGGTACAGTTTAATTTTTTTAATCTTGAATGTGTTTGTTTCCTTTTTTCTGTTTAGAAGATAACTGAGCCTCTAAATCTCTGTAAAAGCTTTACGAGGAATAAGTAGTCCTCACTTTAGATGAGTTCACAAAAATAGTTATCTGACAATTACTAAATGTTTTATAACTACCTGAATTAATCATGAATTGTAGTAGGAATACCTGTTAATAAAGCATTTATTAACACTATTACTATATGTCAAATAATAAGATATATAAATGTAAGTTTAAATAGTTTATTAATCATTAACTTACACATTCTAAATGATCTTATGAACCACTGACAACTCCTAAATAACGGGTTTATAAATAATGTAATAATTTAGAAATGATAAATTGATCTTTAATAAAGAAAATACAATTATTAAACACATTATAGATATGCTTATAAATGAAGAATAAAACATTTATAACTGTACTTAAAAACTGTTTACTAATGTTTATTAATGTAGGGATAATGCTTTATAAATGATGAATTAATTGTTTACTAATGCTTAACTAATGATCCATAGCGTGCAGTTATTATAAAGTGTTACCGAAAACTCAAAATATGTCGCTAGCAAAAGTTGTTTTGTTACTCAAGTAGATACTCAAGTATTTGTTTATAAAACAAGTTCCCTGCATGCATTGCAGCTTGAAAACATTTTGTGATAATTATTATTAAAATATTATAATTGTTTTAAATTTTACTGGCTTAATTTATGCTGCTGGATCATATGGATCAGAGTTCATATTTTTACTGAATTAACATTTGTTGATCCTCACCATGTTTGAGAATCGTGTGTTGAGGTATATGTGCATGTCATTTCAACTTCTTGATTTAATACATTTGTCTATCAACATAAATGTTTGCCTTTAGTTTTAAGAGGCAGATACTACCCATATTATGTAGTGGGCTTTGAAAACAAGCCATGAAAGAGGATTGCTAAATAATCTTTAGTTGATCTGACAGATCTTTTAAAATTCAATAGACTGCCTTTTATTCATGTAGAAGATCTAGTTTTTAAGTTGTTGGTTGCTAGTTGAGTTAACTTAACAAGTTGACTGTGATAGGTTGCCTTATTTTTTATTGAGTTAAGTCAACTTTTTTTTTTACATAGAAAACGAACCAACGTTTGCAATCAAATTCAAAGTTTTCAATATGAACTCAAAATTTCATGCCAAATTCAAAGACTAAATTATCTGATATAATATCCAAATTCAATGTATAGCTTCATACTCTTACGGTCTGATGTAATGTGGTGTTTTGGGTTGTGTTTCTTGTTCTTGTTTTCATGTCTTTTATTTTTGAGTTGGTCATGGTCCCTGTCAGTGTCATGCTTCCCTTGCCCTCATGTATCTCTGCCTTGTGTATGCTCGTCAAATCTGTTCATGCCTCGTCAAGTCAAGTCAAGTCAAGTCAAGTCAACTCTGTGTATCTTGTTTGGATTATGTTTGGAGTTTGGATCACCTGTAAATAAAACTGCACTTGGGTTCTCACTACGCTCGCCTTCAGTGGACTGAATCGTTACATCTGACAACAGTTGTCTCTTTTGTTTATATTTCTCCTTTTAGGAGAAACATTTGAAAAGAAGCTGATACTTACATAAGTGCATCCACTTAAATGAGTCCTTTACATTTTCTAAGCTTTGAAAAAGAAACCTTTGAACAATGACATTTTTTCAGGGACAGGGAGAACAACAGTGGTAAGAAAATTAAATCTGGCACTGGATTAGAGGATAATAATAAAGAGAAGATGTGGAGTAAATGAAAAGAGATGGAAGGAGAGAGATTATCAGATATGTCACTCTTCTACTGTCTGTGATCCAAGAGGCTATTGACCTTCTGCCTCTGATTGTTTGCAGAGCCACGGTGTTGGGCCTGTGAAAAAGTACATCTCAATTAGCGTAACCCTCTGTTCATGAGGATAACGGGTGGTGTGTCACTTGTGTCACTATTGAACGATAGCCATTGTAAATGCTGAAAGAATTCAGGCTCTAGTAAAAATGAGGGAACAAAAAGCCTTCATGCAGACTGAGAAATTTAAAATTAGCTTTTGACATATTATAAGCTTGTAAACTTACATTAATGTAAAAAGTAAAGTTACACATGTGAAATAGGCATTATATTTAAGTAATTTTTTGTGAGGACTGTTCATTCCCTTACTTTCATACACCCATAATGCAGTATCGTCCTTCAAATCCATGTGTGTGCGTGTGTGTCTGAGGACAGTAACAGAATGATACTTAAATCCCTTTATGTTAATATTGTGGTTTTATGGGAGCAGGCCTATTAATCCTGCTTTAACTATATAAGTGCTATTATTCCTTCAATAAGATCACTGGCTATGCAGTATAGGATTAAAGACTTACTGTATAACGTAACTGATGCTGTAATTTTTCAAGGAATCTTGAATGCTCTTTATCATGATTGTTTGTGAAGTGTATTCTGTGGTGATATGTGGAATACAATCTTTAATCCTCACAGTTTTAATTGTTTTTTTCCTAGCTGCAGCACAGCATGCTGGACCAAACGCTAACTTTAGCTTCAGCGCTATGGGATGTTGGCGTCAGCTGCGTACTTCCACGCCAGAGTTTCAGAGAGATTTTGAAGCAGCTAGAGCAGCTAGAGCAGCACAAGCAAACTGATAAACTCTTCCAAATTGGAGGAGGCTTACAGTTTGAGCTTAATGACCTGAGCCACAACTGTTCTTCCATGCCAAAAAACAAGCACTCCATTCCACCAGCACTCACTGATTCCATTTATTCTGTCAGAGTGGATCTTGCAGGCTTTCTCAAGGCCTGCACTCTTTTTACTTTGCAAATCATATAGTGTCATATGGTCTAGAACAGGGGTAATCAATTAAAGTTCCAAGAAGTCCAATCTCTATATTTCTTTCCCAGCAGAGGTCTGGACAATACTTAGATATAAATAGATATAATATTAATACGAATAGATATAAATTTCCATTTGGGCAGCTTTGCAAAAGAAAAAAAAAAAATCCAAAACAGTCAAAATAAGGACATTAGGCCTGAGAGCCAAAGCAGTGATACACACACACACACACACACACACACACACACAGACACACACAAAAAGCAGTTGAGCCCAATTGGATATGAATATTAAAAGGTAAGACTATGTATGGCAGAAGGCCATATTACTTAGAAAATATACTTTATGGGGGTTCAGGTTTTTCCTCTTGAAGTCTGGACCATTATTATGTTTTGTTAAAATAAGGATCTAATAAAAACAAGCAAACAATGTGCATAATAATAAAAACTCTCAGCATGCTGATTAAAAAGTTTAAATGTAGATGAAAAAAGTCTTGTTTATTGGAACGGTCGGAACTGAATGGCAAAATGGCAAAAACCATTGCCATAAACCCTGAGCGCTTGTGGTGTGTATTGCTCTGTTGTTTTGATGCGCTGTTCACTTTAAACTGTAGAAATGGTGCTACCATTGTTGTGTCCCGTGGTCCGGTTGGAACCAAGCCTGGGTCCGGAACTGGACTGTGGTTCGCTATTTGAGGATGCCTGGTCTAGAAGTTTGTTAAAAAAATGTGTTTTGAGTTTTTAAAATGCTTTCATACAGAAATATGTAAATATCAGCATCTGATGGGCTTGTCTTATTTTTCTCTGCACATGTGACTGAGGTAGTTTATCAAAAAATGACATTTCTTTCATAGATAATTTCATGTCGTAGCAAATTTGTATGATTTTATTTTTGATGTGAAACACAAAAGGAGAAAAGACGCAAAAGCACCATAAAAAGTATACCACTAAAAAAATATTTTAATTGAATTTAATTTATTAAAATAAGCTAAAGCAACATAATTATGTCTCAGTTTAATTTAATTTAATTATGTGCACTGTAACATTGTTTCTTTATTGGCATCTGTGATTCCATGAAGAACCTTTAATATTCATTGAACCTCTCCATTGCAGTTAAGGGTTTGTGTAGTGGAATAAGGTTCTTTAAATTATTAAATGTTCTTCACAATAAGAATTAAATATACAAAGTATTTGTGTTTAGTTTACAAAGTAATTTTATGTCAAAACCCATGTAGGAAAAAAATAGGGTAAATGTCAAGATTTTTAGGGTCAAGGTCTCGTATGATTGAAAAGACGTTGATTGTACTGTGTGCACATTCTGTATGGACTACTTTTATGGAGTTTTTATTTATTTATTTATTTTTGTCAGTCTTCAAGAATTAACTCTCACGTTCCACTAAAAGAAAGTCACACGAGCTTGAAACGACATTAATGTGAGCAAATAATGACATAATTGTCACTGTCCCTTTAAATGACATCATTGGTGACCTCATTGATCCCTACAGCTGCAGTTATGAACTGAACTCCTTAAGATTAAAAAGCATTGAGTGATGTTATTCAGCAGTGAAAGTGTATGGAGTGGTAGAGGATTTTTCCAAAGCACTGAATTATTGGCTGCTTAACTCCTTTTTCTAGCCTGAGAGGTCCTAGTTTGGGTCAGATTATGGGTTGTGTGTCTTCAACAAAGATCAAACACTAAACCCTGTAAACCCTGCAAAGCCCTGTAAACTTGCTTCTCTCTGCCCCATTTTTGACCACTGGAGACTCTGTCCCTGTGGGGTACAAGTCCAACTTTGCCCGCCAGAACAAATTACTTGCAGACAGAGAAATAGGGAAAGTACTTCTCTTTCTCTGTGTGTGTGTGTGTGTGTGTGTGTAGGAGAGCGGCGAGGACAGCATTAAAAGACTGGTAGAGGGAAGGAGAGAAGGAAAGAGAAAGAGAGAGAAGGTGGATAGCTTGTGGGTGTTGATACTACCCATGAGGCCATTTAATGGGCAATTTGGAATGCAGGGAATAGACTCAGCTGCCCTCTCAATGGGATTCTGTGTCTTTGAAAAAAGAGAGAGAAAGAGAGCAAGCTTGTGGGAAATCCTTGCCTGACTGCTGCTGTGATGTTGAATGTTGGCCTGTTTTATTTCACAGAATGTGGCAAGCACAGACACAGAGACACTCCATTGCTTTTGTGTGAAGCTGTGAACCTGCACATTTGCCTGGAAGAGGCCAAGCCCTGGAGGCTTTGCAAACAAAACCCATAAAGAGCTCCCTAAAACACACGTTAGCAGACTTAGCGTGACCAGACTTGTTCGGCATTTATTGCCTCTGTCTGTGGGTCTGTCTACCTATGAGTCTCTGTGTATTTGTGTTTGTCTGTCTGTAGGTTTGTTTGGACCTGTCTTATGAATTGTCCTATTGCAGTACTATCTACAAGGTTAGTTTTTTATATAACAGTGACAGATATTATGGCTAAGGTCTGACAACAAGTTTATATATAGTATATATATAATCACAAATTGCCAAAAAGGTCATGTCCGTTAATTGGTGAAACAGTGTAAACCCTGAAGAACATTCAGTTATTGAAACTGATACATCTTCTTCTGGAAATTTTGAATTTACAGTGCGTGCATAATTATTAGGCACATTGATATTCTGATCATATTTTTTCCAAGCACATTTTACCAGAGGCGGACAGTAACTAAGTACATTTACTTGAGTATTGTACTTAAGTACACTTTTTGAGTATCTGTACTTTACTTGAGTATTATTTTTTCTGGGAACTTATGACTTTAACTTCACTACATTTGAAAGACAAATATTGTACTTTTCACTCCACTACATTTCTATCAAGGTCCACGAAGTAGAAAGTCGTTACTCTGCTTTGAAAGTCAGTGGGTGATTTTTTTCTTCTCTAAAACGTGACTTTCTTTTTTTCAGACAGTTTATCAGTAATCACTCTTGTAGGACTACATTAAAAATGGTCCTCGTTTCCTGTTTACACTTAAGGCCCTTGGGGTCAATATGAATGGAGTAATGTTTGACCAGCAGTATCTGTACTTTCACTCAAGTAATGGAGTTGAGTACTTTGTCCGCCTCTGCATTTTACCAATTCCAAACCACATCAATCTTAATAACTACTATTAATTTTGTATTTGATCATTAATAAGTGCTATATAATTGTCCATGAAGGCTGGAAGTGAAAAAGTCCTTATATTCAGGTGTGCATAATTATTAGGCAGGTTTTCTTTTACAGATAAAATGAACCAAAAAAGAGATTTAACTCAGACTAAAAGTCAACAATTATTAAATGCCAATGAGAAGGATGCAATACTAATGCAATACTAGAATTTGAAAAGTTAATGCATGAGCATTGGACAGCAAAATGCTCATTGGGTCAGCTGGGTCAGAAACAAAAAATGGTGGAGAAGAAAAGAGACATGTTAACTGGAAAATAATTAAGAATTTAATTACTCACTTAATAAGAATAACATGCTGAAGTGTTGTGAAATACATGAAGACTGATTTTTTATAGGCTTTATGGACAGATAAGTTGAGAGTGACTCTTGAAGGACCAGCATTACATTCTCTTGTACCACTCTTTCAAGAATTTATCTTCCAGAATCTGGCTGGAAGACTAAATAGTTCCTGATGGTTTCACACTTAATTCTTCACCTTAATTTTTAATATTTTTGCAGTTAAAATGTCTCTTTTCTTCTCCACCTGTTTTTTTTTCTAACCCTGCTGACCCAATGAGCTTTTCGCTGTCCAATGGTTATGCCTTAACCCCCATTTGTGAAGAAAGAATATCAATGTGCCGAATAATTATGCACGCATTGTAATTGAATTATTGAATTATTTTAATATATTGCCACTGCCAGTTTATGTAAATAAGGTTTCAAAATAAGCAGCTTTAAATATTGTGTTTGGGGGGCCAATTGGTTGAGAAGTCAAAAAGTTTGAGAACTGCTGATTTAGGCCATAACTAGATTGTGCTGTAAGATGATATAACTCAAAATTGATCAAATTATCTATAACTGCTTAAAATGAGTTGTTTAATTTAAATAGATTTTTTCTTTTTTGTCACAGGCATGTATGTCATGAGCACACATCAACAACACATTATTTCATGTCCTCTTTGTACTCTGTACATTTCAAAATGCAAAATTAACAATATATATAATAATAATAAAAAATATATCAATAAAATAAAAAAAGTAATACAAATGAACTAATATTCTTTCTTTTTATTTCTCTCTTATTTAGAGGATGACAGTTCAGGTTCCCCGTATCATCGTGAGAGGTGTAATGCCATCAGTGGGCAGGCCATGGTTCTGGGCGTATCAGGAAAACTGAGTGAGGAACCATTCACCTCTACAGAAGA
The DNA here is from genome assembly GCF_001515625.1 of Sinocyclocheilus rhinocerous. Taxonomy (NCBI): domain Eukaryota; kingdom Metazoa; phylum Chordata; class Actinopteri; order Cypriniformes; family Cyprinidae; genus Sinocyclocheilus; species Sinocyclocheilus rhinocerous. Next base: position 90,303 of record NW_015636527.1, read on the forward strand.
CCGCCCCCCATTAGTGAAGAAAGAGCTTCACAGCTCTCTGCCCCACCTGGTGGACCACACCCTGCCCTATCGGGGGACACTGTTCGCCATGGACCCTCACAATGGATACCTGGACCCTCACTATAGTGAGTTACTACTTTGTCATGTTCTTTGGCCATATCGGGACAAACACCTACTCACTAATTTTTTGGTTCCAATTTATCTATACATTGTTGTATTTTTATCCTAAAATATTTTTTTTATCCTAAAGGCATAGTCCACCCAAAATATGTGAAATAAAAAAAATTATGTTTAGGAGAATGTCCTATCTGCTTTCTATGTAACAAATAATAGACAGCGACAAGAAAGTTATATACATGAAATGTGTGTGAGGAACAAAGTGAAATTTGATTTGTTACTTACTGAAAATCTTCTGCCTCCTGCTTTACATTTTTGGGTAAGCCTATTCATATAGAATTTATGCTGTCTCAGTAATGTGTTTTGCATAAGAGAGTCACCATGAACACCAAGTCCCTATAGACTGTAAATATTGTTGGTACATACAACTCAAGGACGAATGTTTGGCGCAGAGCTAGCACACTAACTTTTCTCCTCTGTGAGGCGAAAGGCAAAGCTGCTAACGGATTGATTGGGCCTGACAGTTGACTAGTTGCCCTTTCTTTCTCATTCGCTCTTGCTTGCCTTTTAATTTTTTTCAGAGGGGAAGTTAGTATGGGGGACGATCTTCTCTGCTCCCTAATTCCCTCATTAGGGGCAGAGTGTAAGCACACAACTCTAGTCTCACTCATCAGCGGCATGATCAAAGCACCACAGAGAGGAAAGCAGTCAACCCCACCCCCCTGTTCTTTTCCATATTCTCTCTTTCTCTTGTTTGGCCTACCATTCTCCCCCATCATTTTTATAATAATCATGAGAGACTCTTAGCAAGAGAGTGAGAACTTGTGAATGGACAGGATATGGTAAAGGAGAGAAATAAAGAGAGAGAGAGAGAGAGAGAGAGACAGATGAGGCTAGTCAAAGCCTTTTAAGAGGTTCATTTTGCAGACCACCATTGCCTGACCATCACCTATGGACGAGGATTCAATGTGATGGCTTGTTTATTTTCGATAAATTGGCTTTGAATTGTGTTTGACGGTGTAGTTTTAATCTATAGCACTTAATGAAATGCCCTTACCTTTGTTCTCTCTCACAAAACCATTTACTGTATCACAGTTTGTTTAAACCACTTCATTAGCAGCCCTGTGCTTCGTTGGTCTAGTTTTGGTCCGTCCGTCTTAATGCACAAAGGTCAACTACAATCTAACCCATCAGACCACATATTGACTAATAAAAGCCTGACCACCTCAGCAAATCTGCCACTTTATTTTTACAGAAAAACTGAGAAATAGGCAGAGAGTGTTTTAATGCGGGAGGCAGTGTCAGAGGAGAGGGAAGGTATGGATAGTGTTGATAAAGCAAAGACCTCTGAAACAGTCCCATAAATCTCCAATCTCCACTCTTTTCTTGTGATGAAGCAACATCTATCTATCTATCTATCTATCTATCTATATCTATATCTATCTATATATATATAATCTATCTATCTATCTATAAAAAAAAAAAACTAAGGACAATTTGAAAATATTCATATTCAACATTATGCTTTTAAGCATTCATGTAACTGATTTAAAAGAGAAATAAAAAAGGGGGAAAAAATGAAGGGAGATCAAGAAAAAAGAGTGAAGGGAAAAGAGAGAGTTATAATATGGGAGAGCGACAGACTGAAGGAGCAATGCAAGAAAGAACAAAAGTGAAAGAGGGGTGTTCCGGGTGGCTGGAGCCTGTAGGGGGAGGCTGGGGTGGAGGGTGCGGGGTGAAAGGGTGGTGGGGGTCAGAGGTCAGGTGGAGAAGGCAGACATTGAAACAGAGGTTCAAAAACAGCATGATAAGTCAAAGGGGCCTCTTAGTCTGTCCATTCTCTCTGCATGGATGATCACCAGGGCAACAATGAACTGTTGAGTGGAGAAAGTTGATGATGGATTGAATTCTGGAAGGAGTGGGAGGCGCTCTCCTCATCTCACTGACCAGGAGGAAATTCTTTCTTGAGAGATATTTCACAGAAATGCAGAACAGAGTGAACATGTCTCAAAGTTCTTTAAAACTAGTTACCTACAGCTTCATAATTTGTGTATACCATTACTTATTTTTTTCTCACAATAAGAGAATAAGAGATAACATGTAAACGTTTTTATTTTCTTGTAAACCCCTGTTTTTTTTATGTAAGTTTTTTGTTGTTGTTGTGACATTTGAAACCCATTTTGTCTAGACTGAGAAAAATGTCTGATGTAGTTCTGTGAGTGAATAAAGGACTCAGTGTACTTTGTGGATCATAGATGTGGTGTACACTCCTCACCAGAGGGGATTATGAGAGGCCAGGACCCTTTAACTAACCCTCCCAAGCCCTATCACCCATCAGCTCTTTAAAACCCACGCTGGCGCTATTCACTCATTTCCACAGGCTTTGAGGTGTGAAAAAACTTGACCCCCATACACATACACACACTCATGTGCTACAGAGCCTCCCTGCCTTTCTCTTTCCCTTTGGAGATCCATCAGCTCGTAAATGCGTCCCAGGTGTGCGCTAGTGTAAGTGTGAGCCCACGTTTGTGTGTGTGAGTGTGTGATGGAGAGCGAGTCGGGCTCTTTGTGCTGTGTATGCACTAGTACTAGAGGCAGGTAAAGCATGATTACTCTTCCTATGGCGTGTGGCAAGGCCTAATTCGCCTAAATGAGCCTCCACCTGCCGCCTCTGCACACCTGGTCACCACGGCAACACACAGTGGGGCACCCTGGGAGTGGGTGTCAGGAGCAAAGCGCCAAATGACAAGCGCCAGATGGGGGGGGGAAGGTACGGATAGTGTAGATACAGCAAGAACCTCTGAGAAAGTCCCACAAATCTCCTATCTATTCCTTTGATGAATCAAGGCGCTAATACTAAATTTACACAAACTCCTCACACCCACTGCATAAGTGCATGAAGGCCTGACGCGTTTAGAATAAGGAATGCACAGGATAAATAGCCTTCTTTGTGAGCGTTAGACGAAGCATTAGCATTAGCCTTCGTTCCTGAGCCTTATCCTCTTTTCTCACACAAACACTGGATAAGAGTCCCATATCCCGCTTAGCACCGTGCATAAAACGGCGGGATTGAAAGACGGATTAATGAAGAGAAGAGCGCTAAATGTGTGGAAGTGTGAAATGCAGCTAGCACTGCAACATTTGTTTATATTGTCCGCTGATTAGCAGGTCATCAGGCCGCAGCAACAGTGAGGCACTTGCTGGCGTTGCACTTCTTATCTCTCTTGAGGAAGTGTAAGATCCTTCTCTTCTCTCTCTTCGTCCTCTTTCCTATTTGTTTGTATTTTTTAAAACAGATGTGCTCTTTGCCAGTAAGAGCCATGTCCCATTATGGGAATTAAAGCATGCTGATTTGAATGTTTTCCTTTTATATGAATTTTATGATGGAATGCAAATGTTTTGAACGAGACAAGCAGGGAGGGACAAAATCTTGCCGCTCTGCGATGTTTTTAAAATCTTGGACATACATGATTGTCCCAGTAGCTAAGCCATATCCTTTCCTTAGCAAACTCAACTGAACAATAGGTTTATTCATGTTCTTCAGTTCAGTCTTGGCTGTCGTAACGGTCCTAAAGCATTTGTGCCTTTTCACAAACACTTTCCTAAAGATCTCGATAGTTTAGCTCTTTGAAGCCCTTGTCGTTGACATTCAAGCCCACAAGTGTCATTACTGTAAAGAGGGTGGACTCCAAAGCCTACTTAGTGCCAGTCTACAACTTCTCAGTGTGAAATATTGTCCCCACTCAAAAGCAAACTGGCTCCCAGCTTTAGCTTGATCAGCGGTGTGGGGCTACATTTTCAGTCCTCTGTGTTCCTTCTTGGATAAAGATCTACCAAGTTTCCTGAAGCCTGTAATCCTTTTCCTGAAGCCTGTAATCCTCTCACTGATTCCTCACACCAGAGTTCAGACAAATCCACATGAGGAGGGACTGATGATATCCCACCAAACAGACACATCCTAACATCTGTCACTGCTTGCATCGTGTCTGGTCAGCTCCACATTGGTGCACACCATATTAGAGTTTATTCCCACTTCATTGCCCTTGGTGGAGCATAGCAAGCCACCGCTGGCCAAACAAAGAACTTGTCGAGGGCTTTCTAAGATTATGAAAAGGGCTGAGCTTGACACTGATATATTGGATGGATAGTGCTGTTGGTTGCTTACCCAGGACTTTTCTTGGCATAATGAATCTAAATTTAAACTTACATCCATTCTGTTGTTGGCCAAGTAAAACATTTGGTCACTTCCTAAGAACTTTTCTAGAACTTCCCCATAGTTGTGAGTCTTGATGACATGAGTTGAAGTATAGTTATGACTGAATGAAAACATTTTTCTTTCTTTCTCTTTCTTTCTTTCTTTCTTTCTTTCTTTCTTTCTCCATAGTCCAATGGGTCAAAAGGGCCCATAGTTGAAGAATAGTTTTAGTTTATACTCCAAACTTTGTGGAAAGTAGGGGAACTTTAAATGCCATTAATGTAGCATAACCATAGTTTTTTCAAATGTTTTCTTGCTCTGTAATCATAAAAACACAACGATGCCTCAAATTGAAGATACAAGCCTTAGAGAGGCTCCCACTGACCACTTCAAGGGCAAGGCTGGTCTGTTTGTTTCCATATTGGATTTGTGAAAAAGGGGCCCTGCTGTGGCCCAGCTAGAGCTCACAGGGGTCAAGATGCCTGGAGCAGTCTTTGGGCACTAGTATGAAATCTCTTCTACTCCTTAATCCCAATCCTTTCATTCTGAAGGAGAATCTTTCACTGTTTTTAGCCCTCTTGGTCTAGTACACCACAGATAATCATATGATCCTCTTTTATAGAGCTTATTAAAGGAGTCTTACCATGTATGGCTGTACCATCACATTCCTATGCTTCTTGACTTACCTCTTTACTTTTTCTTTCACCTGGAGGGTTCAGGGTGAAGCATGTTGTGAGTGGAAATACTATTCAGCATTGCCTGATACTGGAATAATGAACATCAGTTGCTTTCTCTGTTTGAGAAATTCATTCTGAAAACTAGATCCGTTGAATGTGCCACAGTCATTCACATGACGTGTTTCCTTTTATGCGTCTGCATTTTGTTGGAATGATCATAATGCATAGGCTATCTCAGAGATTTCTTAGAGAGAGAAATGGTAAGAAAGCCTGTTTTGAAGGATAGAGACAACTGTTATCAGTAACTTTACTACCCACTGTAAAACAGTAGGCTTGAAGACGTGGGAGACCTACAGTATGAGGTCCCTTTCTCTCTTTCTTTTTTTGTTTGGACTACACTATTGGACTACTACTGTGTAAATCTATCACACCACTAGATCTCACTCTTATCCTAACATGCTGCTCTTGTCTATTGAATAATCTCAGTGGGTATTCAGACAGCATTACACTCGCTCCAGTCCTCTCTGTGTGTGTGAATTTGCTTTAAACAAGCATATAATATCCAGCATTATTTTTTTTTGATATTTTTATTTTATTTTACATGGCCATTTTCCACCTCATTTGTGAGCCATAGGTTTTAATACCAATAAAAATGTTTTAAAGGTCACATGTTTGAAAGGTTACAACTGTGTGTATCCACTTCTTTTTTAATATTTTATGTTAATGTCCTCATGGTTGTGACATTACAAATCTAACAGGTACATGACATATTTTTCAAAAGAGCAATGAAAATTCTGTCCACTTTAATGTTAGTGAAACCACCACTCTGTGCTTTTTGAAGGGCGAGAAAGTGCTAATAATGTTTCCTTCCCCTAATTAATATTATGACTCTATGTGCGGTAACTAGTTACTTAACACAAGAAAAGCCAAGACAGAGAGGAATGGAGGGAAAGAACTCTAGGTGGAGGGGAGGGGGTAACTAAGCAAAAAATGAAGAGAAACATAAAAGAATGGGAGCTGAAGGAGGACAGGCCCATCACAGGCTTAGCATTGCCTTCAAAGATGGCTGGGACAGGTGGCAGCTCGAGACAATCTTACTCTGCAGAGCAGCATCCTCTCAGGAGGAGATAAGGGATCCCTCTGTCCATCCTCCCCCTCCTCATCTCCCACCATCCCCCCGCTCTCCTCACCTCTCCTCTCCTGCGTGGCGCTCTGTGCTGGAAGCTCTTTGATGTGTCTGAAGTGGGATGACTGGCTGGGTCTGAGGCACAGGAAGGGTTCAGCATGTAGGTCTCTGAGGTGCTTGCTACCTTGCGCTCTCATTAAGGCAGTGGGGTCGGGTTAATCAGCTTTAAAGTTTATACACATACTCTTTTGTCTGCCAGCCTTGGGCAGCCACCCCTCGGCACCACCTGCTTGATAAAGAAGCAACGAAGGAGAGCGAGAGACAGAAAAATGTTCATTCCCTGACTCTCTAAGCTACGCTTTCTCGCTCTCCTAAGGCAGAGTCATCGAGGATTATTTAGGAAGTTTTTGTTTTGGTGGGACAGAATAAATGGATTACAACTCCTGCTTGTTTTTGGGCCATAACTCTCAGGGTGCTGAGAGGGATGCGGGTTTGCGCTGAGGGATGGAGCAAAGTGCAGAATGTGGATGCAGAGTGTAAACAAAGGGGAACAAGTGACAAATGTGAAAAACAAAAATGCAGGGAGTTGTGACAATTTATCTTCTGTTGGAGCAGGTCAAATATTCTGAGAACATCCGCTGTTGAAACAGAAGTTAATTTTATTCACAATGTATTTAGAGTTCTAAAGTCAGAAAGTGAAGCAGCTAACATTTTTCAAACAGGAAGAGAAAAGCTAGTGACAAATAAAGAGTTTGAGAGTGAGACAAATGGAGCCAGTTGTTAATGGTGCAGGTATTAATATGCCCTGAGGTGCCAACATATCTACCCCTGTGACCTGACCATGATTACACAGATTACCTCGATACAGAATCATCACTCTTCACCTTTTGCTGTCTCTTGTTCAAAAGAGACACATGGGGATTATTGTCTTACTGGCCCTTCTTAATTATCCCGCTCTGTAATGTTCAGAAATTAATAGAAGAAACCTGTTCTGTGATTGGCTCGGTTAATGCCAAAGCCACAATTAGACCAACTTCTCTTCTCCTGACGCCTCCTTTTCCACTGCACTGTAGAAAAGCATAATCAAGATTTTTTTTTTCATGGCTAAGTTCAACATACATTTTGTAATGTAATTTATATATCCATACAGGGGATAGTATAGGAATAGGAATAGAAATAGAAATAGTAACCTTTATTTAGTCTCTTTATTATATGTCATCATATAACATTATAATATCATATTGTTTGATTTTTTCTTTCAAAATTTGTTTTACATCATCATTTTACATGAAAAAGAATTGACAAAAAAGATTAGAGATGTGCAGAACTACATATTTTCAAACCAGTTGATGGTTTGACTGAACTAATCTGTCTTACCTGACTAAGAAACAAACCATGATCAAATGCGTTTCTTCAGGGCAATTTACCGAACAGAACCAAATGCTGAATAATCCCTGGATTATTTAGTATAAAAGTAGTCAAACTCTCTCACTTATACTTCAGCACAGAATCGTTTTTTAATATACAGGTGCATCTCAATAAATTAGAATGTCGTGGAAAGTGGAATTTGTTAACATTTAACTGAGTGATGAACAGCAGAGAGGGCCAGAAGTCTACAGTCCGACACTCACTTTAACAACCAAAATATTTACCCACCCTCCTCTCCTTCCCTCCCTCCGTATCTCTGCTTTGTTTCCTCTGCCTGCACTTCACCACCTCAATTCCAGCCACATTTGGTGCATTTGGATAATTTATACTGCTGTAATTAACCCATTACAGTCACATTAATCTGGAACTGTAATTAAACAGAATGCACAAAAGTCAACAGTAACCCCCGCAGAGCAGTGCTCAACAGCGCTCATGTGTGTTTACACGCAGACGCAGCTGGATCCAGCAACCAGTGCATGGAATGCTTTAAAATACACATGCTGGTGTTTTGGTGTCCTCATGGTATGCTTCACATCATGAGCTTATCAATGCCTACAAGCACACACAGGTGTGCATGGGTGTGTTTGGTTGCCTTTTTTTTTTTTTTTTCTGGTTCGCACACACATATACAGTGAAATAAACACTTGCTTTCCCATTGACTCGTGCAAACTCACAGGATTTAATGCACGTCAGCCCCTCAGTCATTAGCACTGTGCAGGGAGCATGTTTGAGCAGTGAGATCATGAGCGAGTGAAGTGGCGTAATGTAATTTTACAACGTGCAAGGCAAGGTTTGCGGGGACCCCGTTTGTACCCGTATGCAGGTTGTACCCGTGGGTTCTGTTTGAAATCGTGTAAATACCACAAATAAATAACAAAGAAAGAAATTAAACAATGTTTAAGATATTTCAAATTTGTAGGTGTTCAAGTACAGAAACAGAATGATCAACTGTAAAATATCATTGCATAGTCTTCACTATATAAATTAAATATAGAATAACTCTTGTTAAAACTACAAAGTAGTTCAGTTAAGAGCAGTGAATGATTTTCTCTCTTTTATTTTCTTGGATTAACATTAAGGACACCGACTACAGCTAGTAAATTAGGCGCAGTCACTTTAAGAGACAATGCATCCAATATAATGAGACACATCAGATTTCTTTCTCAACTGTTTGCATTCACTTAAGACATAACCAACAGTTTTTTGAAGATACTTGCTAAGAAAGGTATTTTGACAATTTTGTATGTATTTGTCTGTTCAAGTGCAAGAAGAGGCAAAACTCAATTCGTTTTTTTAAGGGCTGTGAGACGTGGCTCACTGTGTGCTCACTGTGCGCACAGAACACATTGTACAGGTGTTGAATTAAGTTCTTTTGCATCTTTTTGTGCTTAAATGTTTACATTTTGTGCTTGAATGTTTGTATTTGTGCTTGAATGTTTAAATTTTGTGCTTAAATGTTTGTATTTGTTCGTTCAAGTGCAAGAAGACGCAAAGGAGAACTCAATTCGGTGTTTGCGTGTCTGAGACGTAGCTCTTTGTGTGCGCACGGTACACAGCGCGTGAGTAATCAGTTGAGTTCTTTCCCATGAGTAATCAGTTGAGTTCTTTCGCATATTATTGTGTTTGAATGCTTTAAAATCTCTTAAATGTTTTAATTGGAAAGGCTTAAAAGCATGTGCAAATGACAAGCTTTCGTGACAATGTGCAGCAGTGGCCCATGAACTGTCCTGAGCGTATTTCATGCTGTCAATGTCAATGTCAATTTTATTTATATAGCACTATTAAACACAACCATGGGTTGACCAATGTGCTGCACAATAAAAACATTTCAATACGACGATAAAAAACAATTGCTATAAAAGAAACAGTACAGTAGAAAATTCTCATTTATAAAACGCCAAGTAAAAAAGGTAAGTTTTCAACATGGACTTAAAAACAGATAGTGAAGGTGCAGATCTAATACAGAGGGGCAGAGCATTCCACAATCTAGGGGGAGCTACTGAGAATGCGCGGTCACCCCTGCATTTCAGCCTCGACTTTGAGATGCATAATGACTAATCCCAACATACAACGAGTTGCAGTAGTTCAATCTAGATATAATAAAAGCATGAATTACTTTTTCAAAATTTTTACTAGACAGAATCGGTTTAACTTTCGCTAGAAGTCGAAGCTGAAAAAAAAACAAGATTTAAACACTGTATTTATCTGTTTGTCAAATTTTAAACCATCATCAAAAATAACACCCAGATTTTTTACCCAAGGCTTCACAGAAGAGGTTAAATCACTTTAAGTGCTTTGCGGTTTGCAGCAGTGTTGTTTCCGAACCAGGTGGTGATGGAGCCGGACAGGATGCTCTCTACAGTGCATGTGTAGAATGATCTGAGGGTGCTGGAGCCCATTCCAAATTTCCTCAGTCGTCTCAAGAAGAAGAGCCTTCTTCTTGTTGGGCCTTCTTCACAACTGCTCGGGTTTGTTCTGACCATGTGAGGTCATCGCTGATGTGGACGCCAAGAAATTTAAAACTTTTGACTCTCTCTACCGGAGTTCCATTGATGGTGATTGGGCTGTGTTCTCTATTCTGTCTCCTGAAGTCCACAATGATCTCCTTGGTCTTAGAGACGTTGAGAGAGAGGCTGTTCTCCTGGCACCAGTGTGTTAGGGAGTTCACTTCTTCTCTGTAAGCCGTCTCGTCATCATTCGAGATCAGACCTAACACTGTTGTGTTGTCTGCAAATTTAATGATGACATTGGAGCTGTGTGAGTGGCCCATGAACTGTCCTGAGCGTATTTCATGCTGTCAATGTCAATGTCAATTTTATTTATATAGCACTATTAAACACAACCATGGGTTGACCAATGTGCTGCACAATAAAAACATTTCAATACGACGATAAAAAACAATTGCTATAAAAGAAACAGTACAGTAGAAAATTCTCATTTATAAAACGCCAAGTAAAAAAGGTAAGTTTTCAACATGGACTTAAAAACAGATAGTGAAGGTGCAGATCTAATACAGAGGGGCAGAGCATTCCACAATCTAGGGGGAGCTACTGAGAATGCGCGGTCACCCCTGCATTTCAGCCTCGACTTTGAGATGCATAATGACTAATCCCAACATACAACGAGTTGCAGTAGTTCAATCTAGATATAATAAAAGCATGAATTACTTTTTCAAAATTTTTACTAGACAGAATCGGTTTAACTTTCGCTAGAAGTCGAAGCTGAAAAAAAAACAAGATTTAAACACTGTATTTATCTGTTTGTCAAATTTTAAACCATCATCAAAAATAACACCCAGATTTTTTACCCAAGGCTTCACAGAAGAGGTTAAATCACTTTAAGTGCTTTGCGGTTTGCAGCAGTGTTGTTTCCGAACCAGGTGGTGATGGAGCCGGACAGGATGCTCTCTACAGTGCATGTGTAGAATGATCTGAGGGTGCTGGAGCCCATTCCAAATTTCCTCAGTCGTCTCAAGAAGAAGAGGCGCTGTTGGGCCTTCTTCACAACTGCTCGGGTTTGTTCTGACCATGTGAGGTCATCGCTGATGTGGACGCCAAGAAATGTAAAACTTTTGACTCTCTCTACCGGAGTTCCATTGATGGTGATTGGGCTGTGTTCTCTATTCTGTCTCCTGAAGTCCACAATGATCTCCTTGGTCTTAGAGACGTTGAGAGAGAGGCTGTTCTCCTGGCACCAGTGTGTTAGGGAGTTCACTTCTTCTCTGTAAGCCGTCTCGTCATCATTCGAGATCAGACCTAACACTGTTGTGTTGTCTGCAAATTTAATGATGACATTGGAGCTGTGTGTGGCCACGCAGTCATGGGTGTAGAGGGAGTACAGAAGAGGGCTGAGAACGCAGCCCTGGGGAGCTCCAGTGCTGAGGATCAGTGAAGAGGAGATAGTATTTTCCATTTTGACCATTTGACGTCTGCCTGACAGGAAGTCCAGTATCCAGCTGCACAGTGAACTGTTCAGACCCAGAGCCCGGAGTTTCACAACAAGCTTGGATGGCACTATGGTATTGAATGCTGAACTGTAGTCTACAAACAGCATTCTCACATATGTGTTTTTCTTGTCTAGATGAGAGAGAGCAGTGTGTAATGCGTGTACAATGGCATCATCAGTGGAACGGTTGCCTTTGTAAGCGAACTGCAGTGGGTCTAGAGAGGCAGGCAGTACAGAGCAGATGTAATCTTTAATGATCCTCTCAAAACATTTGCTGATGATTGGTGTCAGGGCAATGGGGCGTCAGTCATTGAAGCAGGTTATTTTTTGTTGCTTTGGTATAGGTACTATGGTGGACGTTTTGAAGCATGTGGGGACTGTAGAAAGGGAGAGGGAGAGATTGAAAATGTCTGTGAAAACACCCGCAAGTTGGGTTGCGCATGTTTTGAGAACGCGACCCGGGATGCATCGTCGGATTCATCGTCTTGAAGCATAGAATCCGATTGGTCCGACCAGCACTGGATCGTTTGGAGGGAGGGAGCTTCCTGTTTGAGTTTCAGAAGCAGAACAGAAGAGTGGTCCGATTTGCCAAAAGGTGGGCGGGGGAGGGATTTGAAGGCGTTGCGGAAAGGGGAGTAGCAATGGTCAAGAACACGTTCTCCTCGTGTCTTGCAAGTAACATGTTGAAAGTATCGTGGTGTTATTGTCCTGAAGTTGGCTTTGTTGAAGTCCCCAGCAACAATGAGTGCGGCCTCGGGATGCGCCATTTCCTGTTCGCTTATGTTTGCATACAGATCCATGAGTGCCTTTTCTGTGTCAGCTCGAGGGAGGATGTACACAGCTGTAATAATGACCGCAGTGAACTCCCTTGGTAGCCAGAATGGTCGACACAGCAGGGTGAGGTATTCCAGGTCGGGGGAGCAGAAAGTCTTTATAGAGTGCACATTCCTCTGATCACACCAGGTGTTGTTAATCATAAAACATACACCTCCACCTCTACTTTTCCCCAAGCGATCTTTAGCTCTATCCGCTCGATAAGCGGAGAACCCGTTTGGCTCAATAGTTAGAAACCTCCAGCGACATCCATGTCTCTGTAAGGCAGATAATGCAGCAGTCCCGCATCTCTCGTTGGAAGGAGATTCGCGCCCTCAGTTCGCAAAGTTTGTTGTCCAAGGACTGTACATTTGCCAGTAAAATGCTTGGGAGCGGGGATCGGTTTACGCGGCGCCTAAGTCTGACTAGGACGCCAGCTCTCCTTCCTCTTTTCCGTTTGCGTTTGTGCGACCGCGCTTTCCAGACAAAGGGCTCCGATGCCGCGTCGGTAAACAGAGCATCAGCGTTGAAGGACTCAAAGTCCGGTTTACGATTAATTTTATCATCGTCATGTTGTCTTGTCATTGCTGCATTTTAATCCTGACTCTCCTTGTCTGTTTTCCGGGCTCTTCTTCCCAGTCTTCAAATTCATCTGAGTCTGACTCTTTCTCCATGCTATATTCAGGTTCTGACTCTTCTAATGCCATTTGCAGCTCTTCATTTTCTTTTATAAGGACCTTTAGCATTCTATCCATCTCCCTAACTGCCTTCCTCATATAATAATATCCTTCCTGAAATATAGCCTGCTTACCAGACTTTGTCCAACCTTCTGCCACAGCAATGCTTTTGGCTGATGGAGACATACTTGCTGATCTCATTTTGACCATACATTAAACTGCGTCATCTGATTACTTTTTGATCCCACTTTCTCTCTAATTATCTGCCTCTTTCTCTGCTGCTAGGCTTTTTGTATTTTATCCCTTTAATAATAACTTCAGGCCAATCATTATTTATTTGGTGTAACACTCTTTTTAACTCTAACTTGCCTGCTCTCTTATTTCGCAATCTTACTTCTCTAAGATCATCTTCTGATGACTCACTAGTGTCACTGTCCGTTGTTTCTTGCTCATCTGAATCTGACAGCCATTCTCCTGACCCCTGAGAGTGGTATTCTGTCATTTTACGTTCAAAATCCATGCGTTTCCTCATATCTCTCTTTTTGTCTCTTAACAATACTCTTTATTTCCTCTTTTTCTCTCTCTTTAACAATGAGGTTTATAGTTACTTGGTTTTCTTGAGACATTTCTATTATTCCAGCTATAAGACCCTCTATAAGTGGACTCATTGGAATCAAATATATTTCCCTATTTCCTCTACTCACAGCTTCCCTAATTATATTTCTTATTAACAATCTGCTCTCTTCTTCAGGTTGTTCTTTACTACATGGCTGCATATTATAGTCAGTCATTATAGTATGTGCTATACTCTCCCATTTTGGAGAACCTCTAGTCACTCTTACTGTTCCTGCTTGTTGAGGACCTAATCTAAACCTCATATTCTCTATTTCCTTAAGAGTTTCTTCCCCTAAACATCCAAAAACTGATCCAGCTATTCCTGATCCTTTAATCATCTGTGGATTTCCATTTACTACCACCATACCTCCTGAGGTATTCTCTATCCAGCCTTCATACATTCAGATCATTATCTGCTGTAACTGTATTTCTGTAATAGCCGACCGAGGTGGATGTGGGTCAGCTACTGTGACTACATTATCTCTGTCATCATCTACGGGTGTTAAAGTAAGCAGGAACTCATGTGCATTTTGAAAATCTGTCATTGCCTCTCTGTATATCCTAACCTTTTCCATATTAGGAGTCTCACCCCAAGACTTCTTCAGGTTTTTCCTATTCATAGTGTACAGTTTTATTTTGCCCAGGTTCTTTTTACGAATTGTGCACATAATTCCCTCTGCCTCTGAGGTTTTACACTGTATAGTCATTTCCTGCTCATAGTGGCTTCCTATTTCTAAGGCCCATTGTATAACTGCTACGCCGACTTCTGACTCTTTAAAGTCTCCTCTCTGCAGTCCATCCCTACTTGGTAACCATAAAAGTATCTGACCTGGCTCTGTTTCCTGGATTGAGGTTTCTGCCCTTAAGGCTCTTTTCTCCCAGGCTTTCGCCCTTTAGTCTCCCCAGGTATATGCCCGTATTGAGATACTGCTGGATTTTCTCTGGGCTTTTTACCTGTCATAGTAGAGCATCCTCTACTTCAGGTTTTTCAACTCTATAGCCCTCTAGACCGGGTAGCGACCCTGTTTCCTGGCCCTTCAGTCCTTTCTCTGGACTGGAATATACTAATACCCTCTGGATTAGTATCACCATATCCTTTCTGGATTCGTCTATTTGGATCGTATTGGCAACTCTTCAGTGTGGTATCTAAACTTTCAACTTAAAACTCAAACCTCAAGCCCCGCAAGTTGGGTGCCATGTTACTCGGTGTGTCCTTTTATCTTACACCTTTAACCCTATGATTATTCAGGTAGGGTAAGGATAGTCAAATCTAGCCTAAACCATAAAGTACTCACCCGCCCGCAGGTTGAAGTCCTTCAGGAGTGATGTAGAAGACTCCCTTGTGGTTGTTCTTGTTTGAGGCTCAGTTTGTAGTTATAAGTAAAGTCTCACGGGAGGCAATAGTAACAATAAAATATTTTATTTTATTGGTTACAATACAAAGCAGTTAATGCAAAAATAAAACAAAAAATCAGCTAAGTTACAAGTTCTATAATCAAACTCTAAGCAGCAATATTGGAGATGATGTTAAGCACCCCTCGTTAGGATATCAGGTGTCCTTCACACTTAATGCAGGCAGCATCTGAAGAGTGCTTTACTCCTCAGACCTTTTATACTACTTTCTGGGTAACTCCAATTACTCATCAATGTCTGTGACTCATGGCGGATGTCCTTCTTTTGTAGCTTACGTTCTGTCTGTGTCTAGTAGTCTTCCTCTTCTTCATCGTCATCTTCATCTGCCTCATGTCTGCTTGATGTTGCAACATGCTCTCTTCACCTCTGTGTACCCTCTTGTTAACCTTTGTGGTTGATTACATAGCATCAAACTCATAAGCCTGTCTTTCACAACTGTTGCTTACTCATCCTAACAAAGCAAGTATTGTAAGTGCAAGCATCTTTGTATCAAAGCATATATGGCATTAACATTAAAACAAGCAAATAACATAACATTGAGATAGATAAATAGCAATACAATTATTCATGTCCAAAGCACGTTGTTGAGCCAGGTAGTGCTTCAGCTTAACGGCAAGGCCACCCCGTCTTCCACACCATTTCCGACGCTTCCTCACCGGTAGGGAACTCAGTCAGCGCCGAAGGTAGCCAGGTATTGACATCAAAAACGGAAGAGGTGAGTGATATGAGCCATTTCGTGCTTGAAACAATAGATCGTTTACACTAAGTTGTAAGCTTAAAAGCGTTAATTTGTCATAGACCAGTAGTGACAAAGCGCACTGTGTAAAATAAGACATAAAACAGAATAAAACAAACAAACTGAAGATTAGACCACGAGACCGACGGCTAGCCACAGACACCAGCACCATCTTGCATTTCAGACTCCATCCATCACCCGCGCGGATTAACGTCTGTACTGGGACGTGACAATAAACGCACGCCTGCAACGAGTCGCCTGGCCTCGTGCTGTCGGTTTATTTCGCCGGGGGACCCCCACAGCTGTGGGCCCCTATAATTGTCACCCCATTAGCATTGTCCCAGTGCGCACACACAACATAGAACAGCACAGAGCCACATTATTGACAAAATCACCAGCCTCACTCCCCTCGCTTATCACACCTCTGACAATTTATTATGCTATCCTTGTACTTTCAGTGAGGCAGTGACTTGTGTGTTAGTGTTAAAATAATAAATGGGATATAAGTGTCCATGATAAAAAAAAAATAAAAAAAACTTTTCAAAAGATCTTTTTATTATGAATAATATGTGGCAAGTTCTAAGAAATCATCTCAGGTTAAACATGTAACCATGGTTCCCTGAGAAGGGAATGAGACACTGCATCCTCTAACAGTCGCTATGGGGAATGCCTTCAGCGTAACCGGTGTCTAAAGGGCAAATAGTCAAAACACAAATATTTTCCTTAATATTTTCCATACTCTTGTTCTCTTTTTTCCATACTTTTCCAGACCTGCAAATTACTTAAGTGAAATTCCATACTTTTCCAAACTGCGCAAGAACCGGTGAACCAAGTGAAAGCATGTTATTTTACATAAACCTCTAAAATTACTACGCAATAATGAGTATGTGAAGTAAATGAGTGTAAACTCTATGAATGAAATAAGCGCAAATAAAATAGCAGTATTGCAGTTGCCTTTGTCCATGCTTTTCCTAGAAATTACTTAAATCAATTTCCATATTTTCAAACTGCGTAGGAACCCTTACTGTTTTAATTAGAAGATATTTAAATATTTATTTATCGGATCACGAAAGGTCCCCAAGCTGGGACTCGAACTCGCATGGCCCGAAGCACAAACGTTACATCTCGAAGCACTGCCTATGCAAGGGTATCAGCTCCACATGTTAGAAGATATTTAAATAAATGTTATAATCATAAAAAAAATTATTATTTTAGTTAAACATGGCATATTTGTTCAGTGATAACTACGAAAAAGGCTGTAAAACCATACACATAACGGTCTTCTCAAGTAACTGTAAAAACCACGCCTACTTACGGTTTTATCTGAATACAGATACATATAATTTTGTGATTGTTACAGATACAAATACAAATACTGGCTCTGCTGCACACCCCTACTAACAACAGCCTTGTTGTACAGGACTCTTCCCCCTCTCATACTGAGGTTTGAGATTGAGCATTGAGTGGTCCTCTCATTCTGATAACTGAGTACCTTGCTCGCTTGAGTTCCTCAAGGCAGTCACTCAAGGTTGATGGGCCTTTTCTTGGCCTCCCTGATCGATTGACCTTGTGGTCAGCGTCCGACAGTGCTCCCCTCACTTTGGAGGGTTACCTCCACTCCTAGACTGAGCTTACGAGTCCTCCTCTCAGTCTGAGAGTCAGGTACTCCACTTTCGGAGCTCTGTGCACAGCTTGGAAAACCTCCTCGGCCTCCCTGCTAGGCACTTTACGGTTGATTTTGGAAGTGCTTCCCTCATTGCGGGAGGGTCATCCATGAGCCTGCCACTCCCGGATGGAGCATGTGAGTTCTCCTCCTGTTCTGAGATCTAAGAACTCTCCTTGAGCTCCATGTGCAGCCAAGGCTGCACTTATGGGCTTGGCAGTGCTCCCCTCACTGTGGGAGGGTCACCTATGAGCCTGCCACACCCAGGTCGAGTTCTCCTCTCGATCTGAAAGCCAAGGACTCCGCTCCGGGAGCTCTGTACACAGCCTAACAGGTTGTTAGGCCATCTTTTTGCCTCCCTGTTAGGCTGCTCCTGTGATCAAGCTTGGCAGTGCTCCCCTCACTATAAGCATGCCGCTCCCAGGGTGAGCATCTGAGTCCCCCTCTTATCTCTGAGAGTTGGGTCCTCCACTCCCTGAAGCTCCGTGAGGCAACCATACCAGGTTGATTAGGCTTTTTCCTCTGGCCTCCCTGATGGCCTGTGTCTGAGCCTGGCATTGCTTCCCTAATTACAGGGTCACTCAAGAGCTGCACCCGGAGCTCCCATCATGCAAAAAACGTGAACAGTAAATGGAATTGCCATTAGTGCGAGTCCTGCACTGTGAAGCGGGAGCGACCAGCCGGCAGAGCATTCTGCTTGGTCTTAAAGCCTTCCTCGCTAGGCTATGTTCGCAAATGAAACAAAGATTTGTGCAAAAAGAATGATTGCTTATCAATTGAGAATGTGTTATTCATATGTTGTGGTGGTCATACGGCATATGCCTGTGAATATGGGACAAATTGCTTTCCATATGGCTCTCATACAGAATGATTCTTTGATGCCTTAAATATGGGACGATTCCATATTATATGGAATGGTTAGCAACCCTACCTTTTGATGCCAGGCCAGGGGAGGGAGAAACATCATCATCCTCGTTAGGCCTTGTGTCCGGCTGTCCATCAAGCTGAGTTTTTTTACTAAAGAAATTAAGCAGGGAGCTCTGCGACATATTGCTAGCTAGCAAGGTTTAGTCAAAAATTATATTGTTTTGAATGCGCGGCAAACATCTCCCAAGATGCTGGGGTCACAGTCAGCGACTGTTTGAAGGATTGGTTGGCAGTCTGAATGTCGGCAGATATTTTTTTTAAACGAAAATCATTTAAAATTTAAATTAAATTTAAATATTAGCCTAATATCTGTTCACACACACATATTGCTAGCTAGCAAGGTTTAGTCAAAGATTATATTGTTTTGAATGCGCGGCAAACGTCTCCCAAGATGCTGGGGTCACAGTCAGCGACTGTTTGAAGGATTGGTTGGCAGTCTGAATGTCGGCAGATATTTTTTTTAAACGAAAATCATTTAAAATTTAAATTAAATTTAAATATTAGCCTAATATCTGTTCACACACAGGCTTACCGCCGTATTAGTTGTAGTGGGTGACTTATTATCCACCAAGGGAAGTGCTCTTTTTATTCACGCTGGTTTCATTTGGTTTCGAAAAAAAAAAGCAATAAAATTTTTTCCCCTTAAAACTGTATGTACGTTTTTTTTATTATTTGAGAAGGGCGGATTGCTTTATGGCAGCAATAAATGACGGTGTACAGCTATTCACTGTAATTATGACAGTGATATCTTTTGACAGCGAATATCACTCAGTTAAGTTAAAAATACACAAAACTAAATTTCAGTCATGACAACTCTCGCAGTGATTATTTCAACCAGCATTTAATGTCATGGGCATGAAATATACATAAACTTGATTTTGGCGGACGAGATCTGCTACGCTGCTGCTGTGAGCAAATACGATAATTTGTTCAGCTTAGTCAAAAATAACAAAGGAAGACTGCTGCAAGAAATCTAGAACCCCCCAGAAGATCTCTACAGGTGGCACTGGGCAGGAGGAGGGATAACATAAGCTTTCATAATCGCGCAACGTGCCAAGCACAGGCTAGTATACAATTGGCTTGTTTGAGATGCGGCTAGCCTCGCATGAAAATTAGGTAAGAGTAGGCGGCAGCAGTGAGGGGAGGAGTGAAATAAGTGCAGTCAAGATGAACAGTTTTGACCTCTCGAAGTAGAACAGACACCTACAAGATCAAATCGCGTTATTCCCACTCATGCGCTGTGTTGCTGATATAATTTCAGTTATTTTGCTTTTATATGAAAACAAATATGATGAACGAGACACTCAAAATACTTGCTATTTAATTCCATTCGAAAGACGTATTTATCATCCATTTTTACTTTTAATACAAACACGTATTTTAGTATTTTTCAGAAATATGACAACAATCACATATCTCACACAGAGATCGTAGTCGTTGTGTTTGGGAATATTCATGCATAATTTAAACATTCACATGATATAAGAAAAAAAATAAAACATTTTAGAATAGAATGCAACATCACGGCTGTTTGAACCAATGAGCTGTGTCGTCAGCAAGATATTTCCCATCGTGCTTTTGGTCAGCGCAGCTGGGGGAGAGCAACTGCGCTCGACTGCACGGCCGACTCACTGTCGCGGGAGATTTTTGGCTCATGCCAGTGTGACATCAGAGCAAGGTGGACCACCCTCGGACACATTTCTAACTGGCATGCATCTTGCGGTGATTACCGGTGATCGGTTCTGCGCAGATTATGCTCATCTCAAATGAGCCTAATATCGTCCCAGGTTACGTATGTAACCCAAGTTCCCCGAGGGAACGAGACGCTGCGTCGGAGAACGCTTTGGGAACGCCCCTGTATTCCCATGCTCTGAAACATGTGTGTAATCCATCCTAGGGAATCCCGGATGACGTCACCGATGACGTAGCGACCAGGAAGTATAAAAGCATGTGCGGTGGAGACAACGGCAGCTTCTGAATTGAGAAGGAATCGCTCGCAGGGATGCAGGAAGTATGGCAACGAGACGCAGCGTCTCGTTCCCTTGGGGAACTAGGGTTACATACGTAACCTGGGACGTTGCCCTTCAGGAACTCACACTGCATCGGAGAACGCTTTGGGAATGAGTATGCCCACCCCACCATACTGACAAATCCCTGCCCAGTGTGGAACGGCAAAGCTAGGCTGAGAGAACTGAAGAGCCAGGAGTGGCATCAAGGTCAAGGCTATAGAACCTGACGAAGGTCAGAGGGGTGGACCATCCCGCAGCATTGCAAATATCGTGCACTGAGGGTCTCGAACTGGACACACACAATTAAGCTTTTCCTGGTCAGAGTCACAAAAGGGAGGAGGACAGAATGCCTGTAGAATGACTGGCCGTGGAACAACAGAGGGCACCTTTGGGACATACCCCGGCCTGGGGTACAGAAATGCTCTCGCCATACCAGGCGCAAACTCGAGACATGATGGGGCCACTGACAGGTCCTGCAGGTCACCGACTCTCTTCAAGGAAGAGATGGCTAATAAAAATACAGTCTTAACTGATCTCAAAGAAACCTCTTCCAGGGGTTCAAAGGGAGCTTTTGAAAGGGCCTCTAAAACCACAGCCAAATCCCAAGAAGGCATTCTTGGGTGTACCAGAGGCCTCAGCCTCTTGGTACCCCGGAGGAAACCTGTCACTAACGGGTTCCTCACCAGAGACCGCTCGCCCACATGAGCGTGATGAGCAGCAATAACAGCCATGTAGACATTTAAAGTGGAGGAGGATAACCCTGTTGCAAATCTCTTTTGCAGAAATTCCAGTTCTGGCCCAACAGGGCAATTGACTGGGTCTAATTGACGGCTTTCACACCATGAAGTGAATAAATGCCACTTAGGAGTGTACAATTTCCTCATAGAGGGAGCTCTGGACTGGAGGATGGTCTCAACAACCTCAGTTGAGAGACCGGATGCTATTCCCCAGGCCTCAGCCCCTGCCTCGACAGGATGTCTGCTCCCTGATTGAGATGCCCAGGGATGTACACTGCCCTCACGGAGACCGGTTTCCCCTGGGACCACAGAAGGATCTGGCATGCCAGCCTGTAAAGGGGGCACGAGCGCAGACCCCCCTGGCGGTTGATGTAAGAGACCACCGATGTGTTGTCTGTGCGAACAAGCACATGATGGCCTCTCAGGTCTGGGAGAAATTGCTTCAATGCTCTAAACACGGCCAGCATCTCCAGGCAGTTGATGTGCCACATGAGATGGGGACCTTCCCACAGACCCTGGGCCACTCATGACCGCTCCCCAGCCCGTGAGGGAGGCGTCCATCGTTAACGTTACGCGACGACATGGAGCCCCCAACACTGGGCCTTGTGACAAGAACCAAGGTTTCTTCCACATGTCTAAGGAACGTAAGCATCGCCGCGTGACCTTGATCATGCGAAGCGGGTTGCACCTCAGGGAAAACCCTTTGGTCTTGAGCCACCACTACAAGGGTCTCATGTACAGCAGGCCAAAAGGCATCACGCTGGATGCAGCTGCCATCAGACTCAACAGTTTCTGGAACTGCTTCACAGTGAGTGACTGTCTTTCTCTCACTCTCTTGACTGCCGTGAGGATCGACTCGATCCGAGCAGGAGACAGACGTGCTTGCATCGTGGCCGAATCCCACACTACGCCCAGATAAGTGGTCCTCTATACTGGAGAAAGCACACTTTTCTTTGCGTTTAGTCTTAACCCCAACTCTTTCATGTGAGCGAGAACGACATCTCGATGCCGAACCGCTATCTGCGTCGGCCTGGCCAGTATGGGGCTACTAATATGAGACTAACCCTGTCCTGGCGAACTCTCTCCAGAACTCCCGGGAGCAAAGCAATCAGGGGGAAGGCATACAGACGAAGCCTCGGCCACGTCTGTACCATAGCATCTAGCCTCAGGGGCGCTGGATGCATGAGGGAGAACCACAGGGGACATTGTGAGGTCTCTCGAGACGCAAACAAGTCTACCTGGGCTCGACCGAACGTCTTCCAAATCTGCTCCACCACCTCGGTGTGGAGCTTCCATTCCCCGGGCCTCAGCCCCTGCCTCGACAGGATGTCTGCTCCCTGATTGAGATGCCCAGGGATGTACACTGCCCTCACGGAGACCGGTTTCCCCTGGGACCACAGAAGGATCTGGCATGCCAGCCTGTAAAGGGGGCACGAGCGCAGACCCCCCTGGCGGTTGATGTAAGAGACCACCGATGTGTTGTCTGTGCGAACAAGCACATGATGGCCTCTCAGGTCTGGGAGAAATTGCTTCAATGCTCTAAACACGGCCAGCATCTCCAGGCAGTTGCTGTGCCACATGAGATGGGGACCTTCCCACAGACCCTGGGCCACTCATGACCGCTCCCCAGCCCGTGAGGGAGGCGTCCATCGTTAACGTTACGCGACGACATGGAGCCCCCAACACTGGGCCTTGTGACAAGAACCAAGGTTTCTTCCACATGTCTAAGGCACGTAAGCATTGCCGCGTGACCTTGATCATGCAAAGCGGGTTGCCCCTCGGGGAAAATCCTTTGGTCCTGAGCCACCACTGCAAGGGTCTCATGTACAGCAGGCCAAAAGGCATCACGCTGGATGCAGCTGCCATCAGACTCAACAGTTTCTGGAACTGCTTCACAGTGAGTGACTGTCTTTCTCTCACTCTCTTGACTGCCGTGAGGATCGACTCGATCCGAGCAGGAGACAGACGTGCTTGCATCGTGGCCGAATCCCACACTACGCCCAGATAAGTGGTCCTCTATACTGGAGAAAGCACACTTTTCTTTGCGTTTAGTCTTAACCCCAACTCTTTCATGTGAGCGAGAACGACATCTCGATGCCGAACCGCTATCTGCCCTGATTGAGCTAGTATCAACCAATCATCGATGTACTTCAGTATGCGGATGCCCTGGAGTCGCAGTGGAGCCAGAGCAGCATCCACACACTTAGTGAAAGTGCGAGGTGAGAGTGCCAGACCGAACAGAAGAACCCGATATTGGTACACTTTGCCCCCGAAAGCAAACCTCAGGAACTTCCTGTGTTGAGGAAGGATGGATATATGGAAGTATGCGTCCTTCAGATCTATCGTCACAAACCAGTCCTCGGACCTGATTTAAGACACGACCTGTTTGATCGTGACCATTCTGAACTTGAGTCGCAGAGTCGCAAAGGAGCCAGAGCAGCATCCACACACTTAGTGAAAGTGCGAGGTGAGAGTGCCAGACCGAACAGAAGAACCCGATATTGGTACACTTTGCCCCCGAAAGCAAACCTCAGGAACTTCCTGTGTTGAGGAAGGATGGATATATGGAAGTATGCGTCCTTCAGATCTATCGTCACAAACCAGTCCTCGGACCTGATTTAAGACACGACCTGTTTGATCGTGACCATTCTGAACTTGAGTCGCATGACTGAGTGGTTCAACAAACGCAGATCTAAAATCGGACGTAACCCCCCATCCTTATTTGGAACGATGAAGTCCCTGCTGTAGAACCCGGACTCTCTGTCGAGAGGAGGGACCACCTCGATGGCCTCCTTCCTCAACAGAGTGTCTACTTCTTGTTCCATGACCTGAGCCTGCTTGGGGCCCACCAGAGTGGGAAACACCTCGTTGAATAGAGGCAGACGCGACCCGAACTGAATCTTGTAGCCTCTTTCTACAGTGTGCAGGACCCAATGAGACACATTTGGCAGAAGCTTCCACGCTGCAAGATGATGTAATAAGGGAACCTCAGTCTCTCGAGACTGGCCTCTGGTGTATTTAGAGCTGCTAGCTCGGTGCCCTGAAGCGGAAGACCGGCAGGAGATGGCCGATCTAGCTGCTCTAGAGACCTCCTAGGAGGTAGCGAGCCTTTCAGGACCACTACGTTTCCGGGTGGAAGCTGAGAGATACACTCGCTGGAGATCGCTGTGCCCTGAAGCACTGGGGGTGGCAGGGTTAACGGAACAATCTCCTGAGGGCACTGTGGAGAGACGGGCACCGTATGCTGAGGTGTGAACTGCTCTTCTCCAGAGGGGCCTGCCCTCAGACCCTGTCCTTATCGTTTAACTGGGACAGGGTCAGCTACAGTGTGCAAGCAACCTCCAGCCTGACCCGCTGTCGTGTATGCCTTACCCACCAAAGCTGAGGAAGTCCTAAGTGGCTTGATGGGTAATGCCGGAGCCTTAAGGGAAGATGCACCACGAGGAGAAAGATAGCCCGCAAGCATATCCTCAACCCGGGGGATCTTCCCATAACCGCACTCATTCAGCCCTATCACATTAGCATAATGGGAAACATCGGAACTGAAGAGGCGGGCCGAGTATGGCTTATTCCACGATCTAGACACCTCAGTGTGTAGATCGGGATAAATAAGAAGAGCGCAGGAAGCCTTCATCAAGCTTGCTTTTTGGACGCTCCTGACGCTCTTTCTCTGCTGGCCAATCAATCTTTAATTTAGCCACAGCTCTAGTCACCTCCTCCAACAGCTCCTCAAACAAGACAGACTGTGATGGCAAGTCCACAGACTCGTCTCGTTTGGTGCTCGCGTCACCCCCTTCCTCAGAGGAAGATAACACAAGCGCCGAACCCTCTCCCGGGGTGGAAGAAACCGTTTCAGAATGTGCTTCCGTCCCCTGAGAGTGAGCGCTAGATCTATCTGCGAACCCCACGATTTAAGGCGCTTCTCTGTCTCGGCGTAGTGAGGGCACCCTCCTTAAAGAGTGTTCTCCGGGAGTGGAGCGTCCGCATCGAGAGACGAACACGAACACGCATTGAGAGCTGACCGAGCATGCTCCGCTCCCAAACAAGCAACGCACAAACTGTGTGTATCCCCACCCGTAATGAAACGAGAACAGGGAGGAACACACAGCATGAAATGCTGCTTGTCAGACTCAACATTCTTGCCAGATTTTGCCATTGTATTGCTTAGTACTATGAAACAGGACGTACAACAATAAATATGACGTGACACACATAAAGCTCTTACTGAACAACAGAAGCTGCCGCTGTCTCCACTGCACGTGCTTTTATACTTCCTGGTCGCTACGTCAACAGGATGGATTACACACATGTTTCAGAGCATGGGAAAACAGGGGCGTTCCCAAAGCGTTCTCCGACGCAGCGTGAGTTCCTGAAGGGGAAATATGGTTACATGGATTAGGAAGCACTCCTGATTGGCTGGTGCCATGGTGTTAAACGAGCCAATTAGTGGTTAGTTAGAGTTTCATGCCTAAACTATATATAGTTGCTTTAAGCATGAGATCTTAATCATTATTATAAAAAAAAAAAAAACTATATATATAAATATTTATATTTAAAGTTTTTAAATATATTGTTCAGGGGAACCTTTAGTAGAACCACATTTTTTTAAATATTAATCAGAAGTTTTCTAAGTTTTGTTTATTAGTATTTTAATTTTGTTAAATTAGCATTTTAATTAAAATAATAATATTAATAATAATGAAAATTAATTATGATATCAGGACAGTTGTATCACCCTGACATTTCTGAGTTCATGCCACCCAAAAAAATATATATATATTTTAATACTTAAATTAAAATCGTACTTGTGTTGTATTCAAGTATATGTATAAATTGCATTTTTAATGTGTGTGTGTGTGTGTGTGTGTGTGTGTGTGTGTGTGTTTGGAAGGAATGTTATTGACCGAGAGATGTTTGGAGGATGGTCAATGATGTTATACTGTTAATCAGTGAAAGTTTTTTCTTCTTGGCTTCACTTATGACTTTTTAAGTGGCAGAAGAACGGAAGCAGTTATTGTTTTAACAATCTGATCTGTTGGTCACAATACAATTACTTCTTGATCAGGGAGTTAACATAACATTACTCCAATCCTCCAAAGAGCATGTGTAATGAAACTTTAAGAGAGAGGATGAGAGAAGGCAAGAGAAAGTAAGTCTTTATAAAATGATTATGCGGCAGTGATTTTAGTAAATGCTTCAGGCCGTATCATCGTCCTAAAATAATAAGCTGTAATTGTCACACTCTCTTTTCTGTTCAATGAGTGTTTGTGTTCCATCAGAAACTAATGAGTCTGGTCAAAGTTTGCCTTTAATCATCTCTTTCATTAAAACCCTTTATAATCGCGTCTTAATGAATGCAGCGTGAAATAATGACAGCAAAAAAATGCCCTCTGAATTATGCATGGCTACAAAAAGTGGTAGTTCAAAAGGAAGGGTGTTGGAAATGGTAGACTAAAATTTACAGCATGCTTTTGAAATAGTTTAAACTAAACCAGTAAATTCAGGAAAGAGAGCTACTTAGTTCACATTTTCAGTGATTGCAGGATGTGTTGCAGAAGTTTGCTCTCTTTCTAGGAGCAGGTTTGCTGTCTTGTGTCATCATAGACCCAAGAAATACTTGGACTGGTGTACAAGAGAATAGAGGTCACTTATAGCCAAATATCTGTTGTCCTTTGTTTTATCTTTGGCTGCAAAACCAAAACCATTTATCTCAACACAGTAACTGTATTGCAAATTCTAAAAGTATATATATATATATATATATATATATATTGTAGCAAATTAGCTCAAAAGGGAAATGTATATAAATAATTACAATTAATTATGA
>NW_015636527.1:117997-119028 GCF_001515625.1 Sinocyclocheilus rhinocerous
AGCTTATACTAAACCTCTGTTTCGTTTAGTTAAATGTAGGATACTTGCATTGCCTTGGTCGTTGAACGAGTGTCCGGATGCAGTCTCGGATTAAAGTCTTGATGGTTTCAAGGTTTTGGACTTGCGATCACGTTCTTCCGGGTTTGAAGAGTGATGAATTTCAAAGATGTTTTGACTCGATGGTGACTGGGAGTTTCTTCCCAGTGGAAAGTGGAAAAGAGCTAAGAGAGACATCAGCTGAGATCCTAGGATCTTTGGTGAATGGAAAGTCAATGCAAACGCTTTGTTTTCTACAAAGTCCCTCCTTCCGACAAGCGCAGTCTGCTCTGATTGGCCAGCTGACCCAGTGTATTGTGATTGGCCGAACACCGCAAGCACTCGTCGGAAATGTTACGCCCCTTACCATAATCGCGAGCTTCATCTTTCAAAATAAATGTAAAGACAGAGCCCGAAAGGTGAACAGAGTCGCGTGACAGACACAGTGATGAAGCTGGTATGTGTTTGCAGTACACAAGCCACGGTTAAGACAGCTGACTCCACTGTGTTGTGACCCTCTCTCTCTCTCTCTCTCTCGCTCACACACGCGCGCGCGCCCATGCACACACACAATGCGCAAAACCCCGCATTTGAACAGTCAAAAGCAAATACTTAAACTAATAACAAAACAGTAGCTGATTCAGAAGAACCAGATTGTCATAGCAAAGTCAGAATTACCTCCTCTCCTAGGTTCACGAAACGGTCGTCCATAAAATGCATTGCTGTTCTGTTGTAAGTAATCTTAAAGATTCCTAAATGCTTTGGTTGCCATGGAACAAGAGGCCTGTTCTGCCCTTTTGAGGTGTTAGATGCATTTCGGGGGAAGGGTCCATAGACCCTCATAGTTGGTTTGTTGATTGAGGGGTGTTACAGAGTAGTTGTTAAATATAACTAAAAAAATTGTGTGTCTGATTGGTCCAGATGCTACAATATATACAGTATATACCGTATATACTATATATATATATATATATATATATATATAATAAAAGTAC
>NW_015636527.1:119166-127270 GCF_001515625.1 Sinocyclocheilus rhinocerous
ATTGTTTCAGTATAATATATACAGTGTATACAGTATATATTATATATATATATATATATATATATATATATATAATAAAAGTACTTATAAAGTGCAGAATTTCAGATAGCCATGGGAATATGTGCCTTTAATAGTTTGTATTAATATTTATTTATTTACATAGTAATCATTTATAAGAGCTGTACTCTTTGAACTATTATGACTCAGTTGCTGATTTTTTCTACTTTACAAGAAAATCACAGAATTGTAATTTTATTCTTAGAAAAACTGTTAAATGAAGATTTGAAACATACTTTTTGCTTGATAAAGAAGCTCAATAGCGAACTAAACTGCTTGTTATCTATAGCATGTCTTTACTGAGGTGTGTGTTTTCTCTTTTTCTACAAAGTAGTATCATAGACATTTATCTAAGCTTTAAATCCACTTCAGTTCTGAATTATGATAAGACAATGGGCAATTTTCAAAGGAACAAAGTGTGCTACTTCATCATAATTTTTATACAGATATGCACCTTTATTTTATTCACAAACAATTTCACAAATACACAAATACGGTCTTTACTAAGTGTAGCAGTGACAATTCTATTAAGAAAAAGAGAGGAATATGGGTTACTGGAGATATATGTATATATATATATTCCCTTTTCTGTTCTGTGTAAAATGTTTGATTTTGTTCTCTCATGGCCCTGGATATTTCTTTTGAAATGTTGCCAGGAAAAAGAAGACTAATTTAATAATTTAATAATTTTGACAATGGCAGAGTCTAATTAGATACAGTCCCTTTGAATTTAAACAAGAGAGTGAGAGTCAAATAAACATCTGTCATTCATGCAGAAAGACAGAGAACGGAGAAACAGAGAAGGAAAGAGAGAGGAGTTAATTTAAAGGGGTCAAATTATGCGATTTCAAGTTTTCCTTTCTCTTTGGAGTGTTACAAGCTCTTGGTGCATAAAGAAGATCTGTAAAGTTGCAAAGACTAAAGTCTCAAATTCAAAGAGATATTCTTTATAAAAGTTAAGAGTCATGGATTTGGGGAAAGAGTAGGAAAAAGTTAATGAATGGGGTCAGATATGGGTGATTCTTCAGTTTGATGCTTTCCTGTTCCTCTTAAATTATGTTACAGGGAAAAGTGTTATTATAGTTTTAGGATCTTATTAGCCTTACTGTTTTATTTAATGTATATGTAATTTTTTGTTGAGAACATTTTAACGTTATTATCTTTATTTATTATTTGTTTTATTTAAACAAAATAAATGTATTAAAAGCTTAAATACATTTTAAAAAGGAAATTACTAAGAACTTAAGAATTTCTATTAAAGTGTTAAATTGTTTATTTTACTTGTCCCTTACCCAGACAATTTTGCTAAACAAAGAGAAAATTATTAAAAGTTTCTTCAAATTACAACTATTTTAAAAAGAAAATTATGAAGAACTTAAGATTATGTGTATATATATTTTTTTAAATAGTTGTTAGTACGTTTGTCATTACCATTACACCGAGAGGTAGTGAATAGCAAAGACCCACCTAATAAAAGGAACCAGACAAAAAGTGAAAGAACTGGTGTGGAAAGATGGTGGGGTTGATACAGGCCATGAAGCGAAGGTTGATGAAGGAGCATAGAGGTACGTGGGGGAGGAGGACTGCCAGAGTGCAGAGCGTCTCTGGAATGAGCGACTCATGCCGTGATGGAGTGGAGGAAGCTGAATTTGGGAGCATAAAACTTTTGAGGAGTAAGGGAGAGACAAGTGTTGACGAAAGATGAACAGAATATTATGAGTGATGGAACAGGAACGGAGGGGAATAAACAAGTGCTGAAAGATAGCAATGCGAGAGAAAATGGGAGGTTTACAGCAGTGCTGTACAGTGTATAGAGAGTAAATATTTTGTGTGGAGTGATAAAGGAAGAGCAAAGAGAGAGAGATGGGGATAGAAAATAATAATAAGAGTTTTAATTAGACTAAAATACATACAAAAATACTCAGAACATCTGAACAACTAGTAATGTTGTGTCAATGTAACTTCAATTTTTCATGCACAAATCTGATCTCTTTGGAAGATATCACTGTATTGTCCTGTAGTGTGGTTTTAATTGTATTTATTATTTAACTAATTTATTATTTAACTGATATTTCTCATTTCTGTTTATATATGTTTCCCAGCATGCAGTTGGTCATGAATTCAGCTTTCTAATGCATCACTCTTTGAGTTCTTTCTATGTTCTTTCAGTTCAAGGACAAGAAATACAGCCCTCAAAAACACATTTGGGTCCTGTGTCAAATTTCTTCTGGCTTTCTGGACTTTTTGATCATATTGGATGTGATTTTCTCAAGGACTAGTGTTTGAATGAGAGCTGCGGTACCTGCAGTTTACACCAATTAGCTTTCTGAGCGCTGTCACATGGAACGCTAACGCTAACAGTGCTAAATGTAAGGTGAGGAATGGAGTAAAGCAGGGCTTTACAAATGTGTGGAGCCCACTGCATGACCGCCTGATCTTAGTGCTGCATTTGGCAGCTTGTATTGTATAGCATTGGACCCAGATGTTAGGCATTGGTCCCTGGGCACAGCCCTTAAACACTGTGGCACACAGTTGCCAGATGTTTACAAGCTAAAAAACACGTCCGTTGCTGTACCCTGCCTTGTTACAGTGCCAGAGCCCACTGAAATTCTTAATTACTGTTTCTAGGTTTCACTTTATATGCTCTCCATTTCAGTAACAAAAAGTATCATGGTAATACCAGTTTCGATTGATCAGATTACCATAGTATTACATTCTGATTCCAACACTATATATTTAAAAGATGTGAAAAATGTTCATTCTCTCCAAACCTGTGGTCATATTAGCAAACTTTTAGCTACATTTTGTGAGCAAACAATTTTTATAGTGTAGCAATGTATGAAGTACGACTCACACCTCTCTGATCAGGGCCCTTGGAATAGTCCTAACCTACCAATCAACCACCCACCGCCTCAACCCCCCCAACAGATATTTTGATTTTAATGAACTTTTAAAATTTGCTTTGCTTGAGAAATGAAAATATAGTTACAACTTTTTTTGTCATGTTAGTTTTAGATTAAATACAATGTGATTTTTGGTAATCTATTTTTCAACTGCCTAGAGGTTAATTTTGAACTGAAAGTGATTCAAACTCAAATGTTGAGTTGCTTTGAAAGATGTTTTATGCTGATGTTTAATACTTGATTATACTTGTTTATACCTCCTCTATCAGGTCAAAATATAGACTTGTTTTTAAATCCGATTTTATCCAATTATTTTAATGTGTTATCTGTAGATTTGATAAATTCCTCCCACCTTCTCTCTAACGGTTGTGATTAATCATTTTTTGAAGCTTTTGAAATGCAGCAGAGCACACAATCCAACACTGCTTACAGTATGTGAACACAAACACATGTAGGACATAGTATACAGGACACAGAAGACATTTTTGCTGATTAGCCTTGAAGCAACTGTGTGTTTTCGACAGTCCTGCACACTGATTTGTGTTTGACTGAGTGTACTTAAATACCTTTTTGTTTGTTTGCAATAAATTCTGTGAATCCACACTTACTAAACAATTTACTGTCTACCATGGTATTTATGTTTAAACATTTAATCGGAATTCATTTTTAAAAACTCTCTTTTTTTCATTTTACAGCTACACCTCAGTTCTTTCCTGCTTTTCATCCTCCGGTACCAATCGATGATAGACACACACAAGGCCGGTACATTTATGAACCCTCGCCAGTACCTCCACTACACGTGTGAGTAAACGCACAAACTAACACAACTTTACTTATGTCTATTCCCATGTGTAAAGCCACCATGAATGTAATTAAAGCCACCTTCTATCAAGTTTGAAAGAAAGACACTACAGGTAAAGCCATTGTTTTTGGAAAGAAATCATATATATATATATAAACACACACACACATACAGTGGAGATCAAAATTAGGGAACAACCTACAATTTCCTAAATTTCAAGATCACTGCTTAGTCCTATTTGAAGCTGGTCATTCCAGATCTGTGATTACTAGAAAACTGCAACTTTACAATGACACTAATTCATTCAAGTCCAACAAAAAAGGCCGGTCGTCCACGTAAGACAAATGTACGAGAAGACAGGATGATGCGGAGACTCTTGATGGGGAATTGTTTCAGCAATGAACAGGGTATGGATCTGTCTCAGCACATTTAAGAGAAATCGGACTGAAAACACACTCTGCAGTGACCAAGACTCTCGTCAGCAAAAAGTTAAAAAAGCTAGACTCACCTTTGCTGAGAAGCATGATGTGTGGAGAGAGGAGAAGTGGTCCAAAGTTCACTTTTGTGATGAGAGCAAGTTCAATTTATTTAGGTCAGATGGGAAACATTATGTTAGACGTCAGACTGGGGAAAGACTGAACCCCAAGTGCATAAAGTGGTCAGTGAATGGTGGAGGAAGAAGTGTCATGCTTTGGGGGGATGTTTTGTGCAGCAGGAGTTGGGCCTCTTATACAGCTACATGGCAGCGTGAATGAAAATGCTTATCAGAACCTCCTTCAGCAACATGCAGTTCCTTCCCTGCAAGCATCTCCCAATCAGCTTGTAATTTTCATGAAAGACAATGCTCCCATCACACTGCAAACGGATAAAGCAGTTCTTTGAAGCTGAAAACATTGAAATAATGAAATGGCCAGCCCAGAGTCCTGATTTAAACCCGATTAAAAATCTCTGGAAAATCCTTGGCGACAAAGTTACGGCTAAGAAACCCACAATAGTTACCGAACTATGGAGGATACTGGAAGAAGAGTGGACCAAGATCACACCAGCAAACTTCTTTTCCACTTCTTTCGTGCTACAGTGGTTCCCTTTCAGTCGGTCACTCTCGACGTCACGTCGGATGACCGACGAAATTGGGATCTCGCTTAGAGAGACCAATCTACTTCGAGTGTAAACTAAACGAGCCAATGCACATTGGCATGCGATTATTGCATCCAGCTGCCGCTGATCACAGCGTGAGTATAAGTAGGCAGCAGATGCAGCGCATATTCAGCTTTTCGCTGAGGAGCCGAGCGATCAATGCGATAGAGCCGGTCCCTCCAGCCGATATGAAGACGGGGTTTTACAGCTCCTACATCATTGTACCCAAGAAAGGCGGTGGGTTACGACCAATCTTGGACCTGCGTGTCTTGAACCGGGCCCTTCACCGGTTACCGTTCAAGATGTTGACGCAGGAACGCATCTTCGGCTGCATCCGTCCCCGAGATTGGTTTGCAGGAGTCGACCTGAAGGACGCGTACTTTATGTGTCGACCCTTCCGCACCTACCATACGTAACCGAGACGTTACTGTTCAATCATTTTGATCACTGTGTTTTCCACAAAATAAAGGATTCTAAAAGTTTTTAAATAGGGGTTTGTTACTATATCTTTTACAATGTTTTTGATTTTGATATAAATTATGTCTTGATAGTATTATTTTCTAATGTGCATAATATTATCAGTTCTTGTCTAGGCAGATATATCATAGGAAGGGGTGTCTGTGTGTAGTCTAATGGTATTGTTGTACACAGTGTATTAGTTCTCTTTCCGTGGGGCATGATCCATACATCTCCATGGTGATCTCTAGTTCTGTGTCAGAGATCAAAGTCTGGGTGAACACACTGTCAAGAGACGTACTAATGAGTGTGTCAGATGCAGAGACAGACATGGCAGCCTGTTAGTGCTTGATTCCTCTAAAACTGCTCATCAGGCCCTGTCGGAGTAGATGTTACAAACTCCTCTCTCACACAGCTGTTCTGCAAGCTGTCACATGTAGCACAACAATGCCACACCTCAAACCCAAGCGAGGAAATTCTTTGTTACTGATGTACACCTCTATGAAAACTTGTATGAAGATGTTACGCGCTTCAAGATAAGAAAAGTTTGATACAGTAGCAGTTGTAAGTGATTCTATGCCACTAGCGATGCCAAACAGAATTGCAAAAATGGTCGTATAACAGTTGCGTACACAGGTAGTCTGGCTTCAAACTCATTTCATTAGCAAACTTCTAGATTTCTGATTGGCTGATTGTGCTGGTCAATCAGGTATTCCTAAAACAAAGACAAAAAAGCTATACAAGCAGTTTTTTAATCAAATAATTTTCAATCATGTGATTACTGGATAAGGATACAAAACATGTTATAGAGAATACTATGAAACCCTGTTTCTTAATAATTGTATTGATATCGAGATATACACTACCATTGAAAGGTTTGGGGTCAGTAAGAGTTTTTCTTAAAGACATTAATGCTTTAATTTAGCAGGGTTTAATTTAATTGGTCAATTTTCACAGTAAATACATTTATAATGTTACAAAAAAAAATATTTCAAATAAATGATGCTCTTTTGAACTTTCTATTCATCAAAGAATGCTAAAAAAAAATATTTCCATAATGTTTCCATAAAAATATTAAGCAGCACAACTGTCTTCAGCATTGATAATAATAAAACTAAGAATTATTAGAAGACTTGACCACCAAGTCAGCATATTAGAATGATTTCTGAAGAATTATGTAACACTGAAGACTGGAGTAATGGCTGTTGAAAATTCATTAGACTTCTTTCAAAGAGACCATATCATAAGAGAAAGATCATAAGAGACTTCATTCAAAAACATTAAAAAAATCCTACAAACCCCTAACATTTGATTATGTTGTGTATTCAGTCACAATGTGAGATAAAATTGCAATTACACATCAAAGTCAAAATTGCAAGTCACTTTACCCTTTTGTGTTGACAGAAATTTCACAATTTAGATTTTTCTATATATTCTATAGTAACTAAAATTGGTTTTACATAAAAGCAAAGTCTATGTATGTGTATGTGTGTGTGTGTGTGTGTGTATGTGTGTGTGTGCGCGCGTTTTTTTGATAAATGAGGACATAAATTTGTATAATGACAAGGGTATGACATAGGTATTACAAGCATATAAATCACACAGAATGGAGTGTATTGAAAATCTGAAATAGCACAAAGTTTCCTGTGAGGGGTAGGTTTAGGGGTAGGGTTGGTGTAGGGCAATAGAATATACGGTCTGTACAGTAGAAAAACCATTACGCCTATGGGATGTCCCCACTTTTCACAAAAACAAACCTGTGTGTGTGTGTGTGTGTGTGTGTTCGCAGTGAGGGGCTTTGTCAGGTCAGCAGTCATGAATAAGCTCTCTATAAGGGGGATTCCCTTAGCAGTTCTCCCAGGTCTCAGCCTCACATTGCAGAGTAATCGTTTTTCAACTCTCTTTGTCATGTTCTTTACTTCTCATCTTCTTTTTTAAATGTCTTGTATTCAATTCAGCAATTAAAGCACACTGTGTTCCCTTTTAAAATTACAGCCTATGTTTGCTTTTTAATACATTTTGCCTCATCTGTCTCCACTCTTTTCTCTCTCTCTGCCTTTCTTGCTCTGTCACAACATGCAAAATCATTGTAGCTCTATGGCTAGATAAATTAAATAGGGCGGCTACTTGGTCCATATTACGTTTTGTATTCTTCATCATTACATCCTCTGTCTCCCCCACCTCCCCCCTCTCCATCCTCGGTAGTCATATCTCTCTTGTGCCTGTTACACTGCTAAGAATAATTTTTTTTTTTATGTCATCTGCTTGCTCTAACCCATGCACTAAAGAGAGGCTTGAAAGAGAGGGAGAGACGCGCGCTGGGGGCTTGATTGATGTCCTATGTCAACATAAACAAAATGGCAAATATAATTTAGCATTTAGCTTATGCAGAGATAATGGGGCAACACAAGGCTCAAACAAGACTCAAATAAACATCTGCCACGGTTTATCATCTGCTGGAGAGACATACTGTACAAAGCGTGGGCTGGAGGAAGAGAGGGAAAGCAGGTGAAATAAATTACAGGTGGGGCAGCTGTATTCACAGTACATGCTTGAATTGCTACACTTGCCTTGATGTGGATAGACGCACATTTATGCACATACTTAACAGAGTGTGAGCCATCCCACAAATCACTTCACTTTGAGTCTATGAATATGACAAAGAGCGATAACAGTGTCCGGTCCCATTAATATAGTTTAGTGACATGGCAAGAACCTTTATTTAAAGTGACATAAAACCGATGGTAGT
>NW_015636527.1:127719-129890 GCF_001515625.1 Sinocyclocheilus rhinocerous
TTATATATATATATATATATTAAAATATGGGATATTCTTAGTAATAAGATGAAGATGAATTTGCACTCCCCGTTAAATGAGAGGAGGAATTTAGGTGCAGTAATCTCATTTGTTTTACGGAAATGTGGCTAAATGAAAATGCACATTGCAGAGTGCTTTTCTAGGATGTTGACATAGACGGCAGATCAACCAGTCTTCATCTGGGGGACTTTAATACTCTTTCATTAACAGAGACTCTTCCAAACCTGAAGCAATTAATTGCCCAACCCATTTCTCATGCACACAGGATCTGTGTTATGATAACATCGAGGATGCATGTAGGGCAATATGTAGAGCACCCGTTGGTAGATTTGATCATAATGTTATCCATTTACTGCCAAAATACAGACAGTTTGTTAGAAGGGAGAAAACAGTGGAAAAGAAAAAACAGGTTTGGGGCAAGAATAAAGAGTCTTAAAGGGTTATTTTTACACCACAAATTGTGATGTTTTCTTTGACTCATGCAGAGATACTTATGATTAACGGACTGTATCACTTCTTATATTCAATTTTGTGAAGAGACTGTAATTGACACTAAAATGGTCAATAACAATTTTTGCTGTGGTTCTCTAAAAGTTTTTAAGAAACACCGTAATGAAAACAATTAGGGGGTTTTAAGATGAACAAAAAGGAATTGAGAGCTATTATACAAAAAGCAATAATTGATTTTAAATGTAAGGTAGAGGACTGATTAGCAAATAAAGATGTAAGGAGTGCTTGACAAGGTCTAAACAACATGATGTGGCGGGACTCGAGAGGTGTAAATAATGATGTTATAGACACATATAATTTTAAATGGGTTAATGATTTGAATATGTGTATGTTACCTCACCCCTTAACAATTATTTTTTTCTTAGACTTGCATACTGTGCCTAATATGTGGAAGCTGTCATTTATACAACACCTTCCAGAAAAGTTGGAGCAAAGAATTTAGAAGGCCTTGACATCACTACTTGCTAAATGTATCTAAAGGAGCATTTGTTATCACCTTAAACCATACATATCAGACAACAACTAGATATATTGCAATTTGTGTACAAGCCACAAAAAGGGAGAGAGGATGCTATTCTCACTATGGTTGATACAATTTCTAGTCACTTACAATAAGCAAAGTGTTATGTGTGTTTTTTTTTTTTTTTACAGATAGAGCACAACAGGCCTGGGCCTGGGGGGTTAAATCAGATATTACGTTTTTATACAGGGGGGCACCGCAAGGATGTTTCGTTACCTCTGTTATTTTCTTTATAATCAAATGAGATGAGAATACAGAGTGAAATTTATAAATTATAGAAATACACAGATATGGAACTGGTTGCTCTTTTATAGAAAATGTCAATTGATGTGTCACATATGAGTAGGAAGAGCAGGTATTGAAATTAGTAAAAGGTGTAAAATGCATTACTCTTGTTAAGGAAATAGATTTTTTTTTTGCTAAGAGTTAGGATGGCAGGTAAAATTATAGGGTCCAAGCAAAACTCAGTAGATCAACTATATGAAATAACAGTTCAATGGAAAGCTTTGGCTATAAGTAGAGACATAACACGCATTCTGAACTATTCCTTTGAACTATTACCATCTTGTCGTCGTTATAGGACATCAAAGGCAACTAAAACGGTATATAAACAAACCTTTGTATCATATGCAATAGGTCTTTTAAAATAAGGGGTAGGAAATGAAGTGATGTAGGAAATGTCGCAAACTGGTGAACTTTAGAACAGTAATGTATATTGCTTAAAAACTACTGTATGTGAATTAAACAAGTAGGAATAGTAAACCTTATGGGAACCTGATTTTAACTCTTATGGGAACTTGATTTTATTTGCGCTGTCATTTTGAAATTACCATCTCTGATTAGTTGACATTTATCCATTAATTAATTATATTGATTACTATTACAGCCCAGAAAGCTAAAAAGGTGGGCAAAATTGTATTTCACTCCTGGAAAGTCAAAACATATCAGATGTCTTTTTGCAATGCAATAACTTTTCTGACATTTTCAAATCCAAACTGCATCACACAATAGAGTAGGGACAGACAAATGCATCATGACATTTTGAATTTTGACAGTAAACACCTACAATGGAATTCTCATTTACTTCTATTGTAAGTGCACTACCATTCAGTTTGGCATC
>NW_015636527.1:130079-134002 GCF_001515625.1 Sinocyclocheilus rhinocerous
GATAGATAGATAGATCTGAAATCGGCAGAGATGTGGGAGTGATTAGATGGAAGAGGTTAAGAAAGAAAAATTTAATTGTTTAAGACAAGTTCTCCTTGGTGAACAGAATTAATCGTTATTAGCACTCTTAAATATATGCCTAAAAACAGGCAGGATATTATTACAGTACTTTCCCATACAGCTCCTCATTACAGCTCGTAATTACAGTAGCTTTCACCTCGCGGCAGTGCCATCAATCTACACAGCCTAAGCCACGAGTGGGCATCTATGACAAAAAAAAAATATATATATATATATAAATCCACACACACATTTATATATTTATATATAGAAAAAGAAAGAAAGAAAAACACAGTCATAATGACCATCTCATTTGCCTCGACCAGTGCTGATTTGTTGGTTGACGAGGCAGAGTTAGTACAGTCCTGTCCTATTATTTGAGAAGGCTTTAATTGAAACATGTTTATTTATTGCCCCCTTTGCTCTGAGTGGAAGCTGCTAGTGTTGCGCGCTAACTGACACTAATGACTGTGATATGAGGGAACAGAATTAAATTAAAAGCTCATAAAATGAAATATGCTTCATATTAGCAGTTTGACACTTAATTTGCCTCCGAATGAGCAGAGGAAATCACAAATTAACTGTCCTTTGTGTTTTCTCCCCCTCTCCCGCGGCAGTC
Organism: Sinocyclocheilus rhinocerous; assembly: GCF_001515625.1. NCBI lineage: Eukaryota > Metazoa > Chordata > Actinopteri > Cypriniformes > Cyprinidae > Sinocyclocheilus > Sinocyclocheilus rhinocerous. The sequence goes on from NW_015636527.1 coordinate 130,759, forward strand.
TTATTAGGCCATGGGAAAGCACAATTACTGTGGAGGATAATCGTGTGGGTTATGAATTCATACGGGAGAGAGCAACGGTGTGGTATTCAATAATGTATGGAGGAGGGTTGTGTCGACTAATGTGGCTGTTCAATGTATTTGACCTACACAGAAAATCACACACTCTTACAGGAAGTCAGGCGTTCTGCCAAAGCAACAATGGAGTGGGATTATTTATCTTATCTTATCTTATCTTATCTTATCTTAGCTTATCTTATCTTATCAATAAACTACCCACCAGGCCACATCTCTGAATCTTTGTTTTTGCTAAATTGACTATTTTGAATTATTTGGAGCTTTTATAGTCCTTTTATAGTTTTTTTTCTTTTTGAAACAAATCTATACATTGAAACATTGATACATTGAGTCACTATACATGATTATTTTAACCTTACACTCTGACCTGGGAATAGCTTGGCTCTATTCATCCCAGTTTAAACTGATCTCTTCTCCTTAAACAAATATGATAAATGCTAAAGAGACACTCTCTGCAGGGCATCTGTTTGTGAATGCGTCTTACTGACATGCTTATTATGGCTAGTGCTTAATGGTAAGTGTCCCTCACTGATTCAGTGTCTCTTTTACTTTGGTGTTATTTCCTCAGCCAAACAAAAGACACTTGCACACATACAAAGCCTTAGTGACGGGATTCGGTCTCCTCGGTGACTACTCTGAACAAACACAGGCATTTTCCGCAAGTCAATTGCCCAACACCAGAGTTTACTCAAGAGTTAGAACCTCTTGTGCTCAGAGCAAGCAATAAGATAAAACACTACTAGACACACTGCTTAATAGACTCACTGGGTTTGCTCAACGGTGCAGCTGCTTACTAGAAGTTTAGTAAAGGGGAAAAAAGGCTTTTATATAGGAAAACATATGCTTGGTGAATCAAAACTCTTAAAATTTTTGAAGTGCATTATGCCATCATCCGCAGTCTGCACTTTGTGTTCTATGCAATCAATAACCACTGAATTGAGCCTAATATCAAGCCATTAGAGGAAATTACAAGTACCTTAACTATTGATTTCCGAATCACTAATTGGGGTCAAATTAATAGCTGCAATAATCCCAGTCTTTTCCCAGGTAGTCAATGAGCTTTAACTGGACATGTTTTATGGCTGCTGTTCTGAGAAATGTTTTGTAAGCAAAAATGAAAGGATCAGGCTGTTTTCTCATGTTTTCCAATTACATAATAGAGTATAATTTAATATAAAAAAGAGAGATTTATTTTTTTTTATTTAACAATGGCTCAGATGATTCACATTACTAAAAATGAATGTTTATGCATAGGCCACTGTAATGTTTGTTCTCTCTCTCTCTCTCTCTCTCTCGCTACTTTACTGCCACTTTAAGTGTGGTAACCCAGATTTTTGTGGTTGGCTGAAGGCATTGAAGCATTGTTTGTTAGTAGGCTTTCTTAGTAATGCAAGTTAAGCAAAATAAACAAAATATGACCATTTGTGTTGATTGTGATAATACTGCTGCACGTTTCAAGCCTATTTTAGAAAGCAAAACAGCATAACATTTTGGTGCATGTATGCACTGTTTGTGTGTGTGAGACGCAGTGCTTTGAATTTTGTTATTTACATAAACTGTTGTCAGGGTGCCTAATCTGCGCACAAAGTGATGACGCTGTGGTTAATATAAAGAACAGTCTCTTATCTCTCACGCTCTCTATTTCTTCATATACACTCTCTATTTTTTTTTTAATATATGAATTTACAGGGCCCATTATAAGGTTTGGCCCCAGGGTGGGTCCCAGCCCCCATATACTCAGTTTAGTACACACCACCATTCAAAAGTTTAGGGTCAGTAAGTTTTTAATACTTTTATTCAGGATGCATTAAATTGATTAAAAAGGGGGAAAAAAGAAAAGAAAAAAACTTAAAAAATGCTTTTACATCATTACAAAAGATTTCCAGTTCTAATAAATGCTGTTCTTTTAAACTTTCTATTTATTAAAGAAAAAAACTATAAATACATAATTTTTCAAAATACATAATTTTTACACAAAAATATTAAGCAGCAGAACTGTTTTCAACATTAATAATAAGAATAAATATTTCTTGAGCATAAAATCTGCACATTAGAATGATTTCTTAAGGATCATGTGATGCTGAAGACTGGAGTAATGGTTGCTGAAAATACAGTACCCTTCATGCCTTCCCTTTCCAGATTTAAAAGCTTAGCTTTCTCCTCTCTATTTCTCTATCTCTCTCTCACTTTCTCTTTAATTCCTTTCTCCTGCGCTGCGGTGTGAGGACAGGCGGTCAGGCGGTGACTGGCCTCATGATTAATGATGTTTATACTTGACAGAAAGCTCCTTTATTTATCTGCATTGCTGCTTCGCAGATATCATCAGTCACCTGAATGAAAAATATTCACTCATACCAATTTTGCAGTATAATTGAGTGGAGTCACTTCCCTTCTGTTGTCTTTTACCTCCTTTCTCTGTCTCCCTCCCTCTTTTTTTCCTCCTCTTTCTTCTCTTTTGATATCTGGCCGTCTTATCATCGCCCTAGTAATTTTCACACTGCGTCGTAAGATATGGAGAGGCTGGCTTTAGTTGTATTTGACATTAAGCCTCTTCAATTTTCACGAGAGAAAAAAAAGAGAGCGAGAGAGAGAGAGGGGGGAAATGCAAAGAAAGCTGCATGCCACTTTGTGGAGACTCTCAAGAATGGGCAAAATATCTATTTTTTTCTGAAGCAATTTCAGGATTTGGAAAAAAGTTAGATAAATTCCTTACGAGAAATGAGAGCAGACTGGGGTAATATATATATATATTTTTTCGCTGCTTGTTAATACATTGGTTTCATCACTCAAACGCATGACCAATCCTTTTTTTTTTTTTAGCTTTAAGCCGGTATGAGAAAGGTGGGTATTTTGGAACTATTCAAGCATACAAGAAACTACAGTGACGCATTGCTGCCACACACATTTTTTTTCCCCACTCAGTTATGTCGTAATAACGACAACTTTTCTCGTAATAACGAGATGTTTTCTCGTTAAAACGACATCTTTTCTCGTAATAACGAGATGTTTTATCGTTAAAACGACATATTTTCTCATAATAACGAGATGTTTTCTCGTTAAAACGACATCTTTTCTCGTAATAACGAGATGTTTTCTCGTAAAAACGAGATGTCGTAAAAACGATATAATTATCTCGTTAAAACGACATCTTTTCTCGTAATAACGAGAT
>NW_015636527.1:134630-134994 GCF_001515625.1 Sinocyclocheilus rhinocerous
TTTTTTCCGTATTTCGATTTGTTGTTAAATCAAACTTCAGTCATTCAAATAAAGAAATATTAAGCCCAGTTTTGATCTGATCATAGCCTAAAGGAGTCATGGGTCTGAGTGCAGTTATTGGATAGCACTATGTTGTAGACAGATTGGAGATTAATCCTAATAAACCTCCCGCTACAATTAAAACCATTACATTAAAATACATTTAAAACAGTGTATTTCAATAATTTCAGCAGCGTGCAGATCCTGGTTTATGTCAGACTGTGGCGACAGCAGCGCGGACAGTCGCTTAGCTCGCTCACATAATGTACCGTATAGCCTATCTATAATAACGGGAAAACATATCGTTTTTATGACATAATATGTC
>NW_015636527.1:135090-135900 GCF_001515625.1 Sinocyclocheilus rhinocerous
TATATATATATATATATACACACATATACAAATACTTTGTTTTGTTTGTGGTTTTTTTTCCACAAGAATTTGGAGCTGAATTGCACCACTCTATAAATCTTCTATCGCAATCATCATGCATAGAAAGAAATGTATAAATTTGGATTCAGTGATTAATTCCCAGTAGTAAAACTGATTGCACTCTGGTGTACTGTATTTCATTAGTGGATGAGTTAATGTGGAGGAGTCTGCCATCCATTCGTGTGCTGTAGCATTGGGCCCCTGCAGGGGAGCTGGCTAGAAATGTGCAGTTTCCATTAAGAACTGCTGAGCAGTGGGCCATGGTCTCTCGCTCAGGGGGGCAGTTACAGCATTCAACCAGCTTTACAGAACACAGCAATAAATCCTACCTGCTCTGAGCCAGAAACCCTCTCCTGCTCTCTCTGTGTCCCAAACACTCCCCATCTCTCTTTCATGCCACAGACTCTTAAAGAAACTCTCTTAAAGCACTGTATAAATGTATGTAACATGGGTGAGGTATTTTATGGAGCTTCTAAAAAACGCAATGCAACGCAACGCGTAAAAAGACAGTATAAGTCATTATAATCCGTAATTATGTCCCCACTGGATGCAACAAATGCCTCATTTATAATGAGTTTTAATGTTTTTGTCTCGTCGCTCCGGCCGCGTTTTAACGAGAAAAGATGGCGTTAAAACGAGAAAAGATGTCGTTTTAACGAGAAAACCTCGTTATTACGAGAAAAGATGTCGTTAAAACGACATAACATCTCGTTATTACGACATAATTGAGTGGAAAAAATAATATGTGTG
>NW_015636527.1:135910-136694 GCF_001515625.1 Sinocyclocheilus rhinocerous
AACACAGCAATATATCCTACCTGCTCTGAGCCAGAAACCCTCTCCTGCTCTCTCTGTGTCCCAAACACTCCCCATCTCTCTTTCATGCCACAGACTCTTAAAGAAACTCTCTTAAAGCACTGTATAAATGTATGTAACATGGGTGAGGTATTTTATGGAGCTTCTAAAAAACGCAATGCAACGCAACGCGTAAAAAGACAGTATAAGTCATTATAATCCGTAGGCATTCGGTAAAATTAATTATTGCAGTTTATCAAACTATTATATTTTTCATAAATATTAAATGTATATATTTACAGACCAAAAAAAAAAAATTATAAAAAGTTCAATACCTGAAATTTTGCTTGATATTGTTTATATATATATCTGGAATACTTGATTTTGATTGGTTAGCATCCAGCACCTGGATGTTTAATGGTCAAATAATCTTAATGGTAAAGAATGCATAAAAAAAAAAAAACAAGAACAGGAGATAGAAATCTTGACAGGTTAAATCCATGTAATAAGATTCAGGCGATTTAAAGGGGTCATATGACGTTGCTAAACAGAACATTACGTTGTGTATTTGGTGTAATGCAATGTGTTTATGCGGTTTAAGGTTAAAAAAACACATTATTTTCCACATACTGTACATTATTGTTTCTCCTCTATGCCCTATGCTCTATGTTTTCTGAAAAGTGTCGATTTTTACAAAGCTCATCGGTCTGAAAAGCGAGGTGTGCTCTGATTGGCCAGCTATCCAGTGCGTTGTACCGAATACCTCAAGCGTGTGACGGAAATATTA
>NW_015636527.1:137147-139746 GCF_001515625.1 Sinocyclocheilus rhinocerous
ATAATATAACCTACGCATAAAGAATATCGGCCGATATATCGGTATCTGTCTTTTTTAAGTCCCTAATATCGGCATCGGCCCCCAAAAAACCCATATCGGTCGGGCTCTAGTAATTATGTCCCCACTGGATGCAATAAATGCCTCGTTTATAATGGGTTTTTATTGTTTTTGTCTCGTCGCTCCGGCCGGGAGACAGCATCACAGTTTGGTAAAGGGGCGTAACATTTCTGTCACACGCTTGAGGTATTCAGCCAATCACAACGCACTAGATAGCTGGCCAATCAGAGCACACCTCGCTTTTCAGACCGATGAGCTTTGTAAAAATCGACGCGTTTCAGAAAGGCGGGGCATAAAGAAGAAACAATAATGTACAGTACATGGAAAATAATGTTTTTTTAACCTTAAACCTTTAAACCTTAAACCTTTTTTTAACCTTTAACCTTATTTAATCTGTATATAAAACCAGATTCGAAATTAGATATTTGTTTAATTTTTATTGTGTTTGACTGTTAAAACAAAAGATATTTGTTTGTCTCAATAGATTGGGTTAATTTAAAAATACAGTGGTTAAATTTAAACATTTTTTCTATTGCTCTTTGTTTTAAAAAAGGTTATAAAAAATTTCAATAATTATCGATACCGAACGATATGAAACATTATATCGTTGATACATTTTTTTAGCGATATCGCCCAGCCCTAATATAAATATAAAATAATTGTAATATATAATAAATAATACCTCAGATGATTTGGTTTTCTATGAATTTGATGAGAAATGTCTGAGTTCATATTAAAAATATTAAAATTTCATTGCTATAGAAGCCTGTTTCTCCTCTGAGTAAAAACGAAAGAAACAAAGAAAAACGAGAAAAACGGTGTTTTCTTTTCGAAATTGCATCTTTAGATCTTGCAATGTGATTTTCTTTATTAGTTTAATTGTTATCTTACAATAATAATCATTATAATAATAATTGGTATTATTGTTGTCATTATTATTTTTATTGTTATTGTTATTATTATTATTATTATTATTGTTGTTATTATTATTATTATTTTACTCTGAGGCAGAAATCTTGCTTGGGAGGAAATATCTAAGAAGCAGGAGACTTAAATTCTCCATTCATGCTTGATTTAATCTTATAGTTGTCTAGAATAAATAATTGAGATTTTAAAGAAATCTTATTGTGGTTCATTTTTGTTTGTATAAGTTAAAGCTGAATATATGTGTGTTTGTGTGCATGCACATTTATGATAGAATGTGTTTTTCAGGTCTTCTGTAGTGAAACGTATGATGCTCTCTGCTACTCCGCTACACATTTATACACACCCACACACACATGCACGATTCGAGCCCCTCCCAAATGTTCACTCATGATTAAATATCAACGCACTGCTCTTGACATTTTATTAGTCGAACAAGATGGATCTACTGGTATGACTAAAGTAGGCTATTGCAGCCCACATCCTGCATGCCTGCCTTTTACATGGGGGAAAAAAATATGGGAGAGACTTTTGGGAGCAAAAAGTTTTTTTTTTTTTTTCTTCCTGTGGTAATTTTTTTTCCACACACACAGAGTCCTCAACTGAAATGTTATTTTACAGTCTGAAAGTCCCTCAAACAAACTCATACTACACAGCCTACATCCTTTCCATGCCTTATCTCAGTCTCTTCTTGCATTTGTCCCAGTTATGTTAACTCCTCAAGGTGGTTATGTGTCAGATCGACACCATCCAGGGGTCGCGTAACCTTGTCTTTGTGTTTGGCTCTGGGCGTTGTTTCCATGCCGTGAGTCTGAAGATGGTAGCAGCTTTAAAATGAAGAAGAACTGATATATTCTCTTTCTTTCTTTTTATTGTACTGAAATGGACACTTCTCTCCTGGCCTTCTGTTTTCTCTCGCCTGAAGCACTAGAGGGCCAAGAGAGCACCTGAGTGAGAAGTTAACCTCACGTATGCTACATTCACTCAGGTAACACACGTTAAAGTTCTCAAAAATGCACCTCTCAAGCAGTACTACTGAATTTTAAAATATTTTATTGCTCTCTGCGACTGAAATGTTTGAGTTGTGAGTACTTTTTAATGTACCATATGTCCCTTAAAAGGTCAAATTTTTTTTTTGAATAATACAATGTAGCAAACACTTTAAAGACAGCTGTTTTTCTCCAAGTCCAGCAAAATAGCTAACTTCATTTATAGCTTACTTGCCTTTGATGTATTGGTTTTTGTTTGGACTTCCTGTACAGACTTGTTGTTTGTAGTGCCCTTATCATGACCATTGAAATTACATTTATTTATACCAGGAAAAAAATGTTTTTCCAAACAGCTTGTAGGAAGCTTTGCTTTACAGAGCATAAACATTTCCTTTAGAAGGGAAGAAGCTGCTATTTAGTTGCTCAGCAGTGTGTTACTGTGATGTGGAACAGAAACAAACAGAGCTGAAAGATTGTGTAAATGGAGATTATTTAAAAAAAAAAAGAATAAAAATAAATAAAAATTCTAAAGTTCATCAGGAATTTTGCAAATAGAATTTTATACCAAATGTTAGGCAGTTTTGGTTGTAACACACACACACACACACTCTTTACTTAATAGCTTGGGG
>NW_015636527.1:140566-143680 GCF_001515625.1 Sinocyclocheilus rhinocerous
AACTTAACCACTGATTTCTAGTCGTGTCCTCTTTTGGAAGGTCAAACAAAGTAGTTTCGATTTCACAACAAAACACACAGCGTCACACATGGCGGGCTTGAGTGAGGAACGACCGGCAGGCTTGAGAATGGCGTGGCCGGCGGATTCGACGAAAGAGCGGCCGGCGGGCTTGCGGCAACCGATATCGCCCAGCCCTAATATAAATATAAAATAATTGTAATATATAATAAATAATACCTCAGATGATTTGGTTTTCTATGAATTTGATGAGAAATGTCTGAGTTCATATTAAAATCTCGGCACTTTCATTGCTATAGAAGCCTGTTTCTCCTCTGAGTAAAAACGAAAGAAACAAAGAAAAACGGTGAAACTTTTTTTTTCTTTTCGAAATTGCATCTTTAGATCTTGCAATGTGATTTTCTTTATTAGTTTAATTGTTATCTTACAATAATAATCATTATAATAATAATTGGTATTATTGTTGTCATTATTATTTTTATTGTTATTGTTATTATTATTATTATTATTATTGTTGTTATTATTATTATTATTTTACTCTGAGGCAGAAATCTTGCTTGGGAGGAAATATCTAAGAAGCAGGAGACTTAAATTCTCCATTCATGCTTGATTTAATCTTATAGTTGTCTAGAATAAATAATTGAGATTTTAAAGAAATCTTATTGTGGTTCATTTTTGTTTGTATAAGTTAAAGCTGAATATATGTGTGTTTGTGTGCATGCACATTTATGATAGAATGTGTTTTTCAGGTCTTCTGTAGTGAAACGTATGATGCTCTCTGCTACTCCGCTACACATTTATACACACCCACACACACATGCACGATTCGAGCCCCTCCCAAATGTTCACTCATGATTAAATATCAACGCACTGCTCTTGACATTTTATTAGTCGAACAAGATGGATCTACTGGTATGACTAAAGTAGGCTATTGCAGCCCACATCCTGCATGCCTGCCTTTTACATGGGGGAAAAAAATATGGGAGAGACTTTTGGGAGCAAAAAGTTTTTTTTTTTTTTTCTTCCTGTGGTAATTTTTTTTCCACACACACAGAGTCCTCAACTGAAATGTTATTTTACAGTCTGAAAGTCCCTCATCTCTTTGGATTTGAGACTTTAGTCTTTGCAACTTTAGGGATCTTATCTATACACGAACAGCTTGTAACACTCCAAAGAGAAAGGAAAATTTGAAATTGCATCATATGACCTCTTTAAGGAGGACATCTGTCAGTTACTCAATGTCACTCAATGGGCCATGTCCTTTCTTAATTCGCTTGAAAAGGCATACTCCCTCTCACACAATTATTTAACTGACTCATTCACTCACTCACACACAACTGATTGTCAAGCTAATTCATAAAATTTATTTACCCAGTTTGTCATCACAGATTCTGCTGATGGAAATGACACACACAAACACACACACACACACACAAACACATATATATATATATATATTCCACACACACAGAGTCCTCAACTGAAATGTTATTTTACAGTCTGAAAGTCCCTCAAACAAACTCATACTACACAGCCTACATCCTTTCCATGCCTTATCTCAGTCTCTTCTTGCATTTGTCCCAGTTATGTTAACTCCTCAAGGTGGTTATGTGTCAGATCGACACCATCCAGGGGTCGCGTAACCTTGTCTTTGTGTTTGGCTCTGGGCGTTGTTTCCATGCCGTGAGTCTGAAGATGGTAGCAGCTTTAAAATGAAGAAGAACTGATATATTCTCTTTCTTTCTTTTTATTGTACTGAAATGGACACTTCTCTCCTGGCCTTCTGTTTTCTCTCGCCTGAAGCACTAGAGGGCCAAGAGAGCACCTGAGTGAGAAGTTAACCTCACGTATGCTACATTCACTCAGGTAACACACGTTAAAGTTCTCAAAAATGCACCTCTCAAGCAGTACTACTGAATTTTAAAATATTTTATTGCTCTCTGCGACTGAAATGTTTGAGTTGTGAGTACTTTTTAATGTACCATATGTCCCTTAAAAGGTCAAATTTTTTTTTTGAATAATACAATGTAGCAAACACTTTAAAGACAGCTGTTTTTCTCCAAGTCCAGCAAAATAGCTAACTTCATTTATAGCTTACTTGCCTTTGATGTATTGGTTTTTGTTTGGACTTCCTGTACAGACTTGTTGTTTGTAGTGCCCTTATCATGACCATTGAAATTACATTTATTTATACCAGGAAAAAAATGTTTTTCCAAACAGCTTGTAGGAAGCTTTGCTTTACAGAGCATAAACATTTCCTTTAGAAGGGAAGAAGCTGCTATTTAGTTGCTCAGCAGTGTGTTACTGTGATGTGGAACAGAAACAAACAGAGCTGAAAGATTGTGTAAATGGAGATTATTTAAAAAAAAAAAGAATAAAAATAAATAAAAATTCTAAAGTTCATCAGGAATTTTGCAAATAGAATTTTATACCAAATGTTAGGCAGTTTTGGTTGTAACACACACACACACACACACTCTTTACTTAATAGCTTGGGGGGGAAAACAGTTGAGTGCACTTGAATGCAAAAAAAAAAAAATCTCAATAAATATTTCTGTATTTATATAATAACTAAAACATTATAATATACTAAAATATTATTATAAATAATAAACAATATTTTATTTTTAAAAATTCGTATTTTTTATTTGTAATTTTACATCTTTTTATATTTATATATTTTATGATTAACATACAAATTATATTAATCTATACAAATATCTATATTATATTTATTTATTTATTTTTTGCTTTAAACTTTAAACTTTCAATGCTTGCAGGGATTTATATTTACAGTTTTTCACATTTGCTAAGACACTAAACCCCATTCTCTGAACCAAATTCCCAATAGCCTAAACCAATTTGTAAAAAAAAACTCTTTTTGCAAAACCTTAAACTAGTTCAGGCAGTTTAGACACTGTTTGCAGATCTCATGAAAAAAAGAAGAGTGGAAGAGAATCTTGTGTAGAATTGCAAAACTACCACGTTAGGGTGGAAGAACTGGCCTGTGGTGACATAAATGTGCTGTCTTGTCAAGGCTGTCTTGTCTTTTTTACACACACACACACACACACACACACACACATACACATATAT
>NW_015636527.1:143733-144195 GCF_001515625.1 Sinocyclocheilus rhinocerous
TATATATATATATATATGTGTGTGTGTGTGTGTGTGTGTGTGTAAAAAATAATCAGAGGACTTCATCTACATCGCAGACAGGCCATACTGTACACACACACACATATATATATATATATATATATATATACTGGGTGTATGTGTGTGTGTGTGTTTCCCCTTTTGAGAGTGACATTTTTTTCTTTTGGCATATTGCCTAAGATATATATTTTCACCAAACTTAGGTGAGATTTATTTTGTTTGTGTGTATGTGTGTGTGTGTGTGTGTGTGTGTGTGTTTTACTGTATTGCAAAATATTTACTAAATACAATAAACTTTTTTTTTTTTTCTAACTCCATGCACTGGACACTGTATTCTCCATTTTTTGATGTAGTGTCTAATGAATGATCTGTAGTGTGTATATTATTGACTAATGTGTGTATGATTTGAAAGCTTTGTTTGATTTTGAGTACAGGTGAAAT
>NW_015636527.1:144419-155610 GCF_001515625.1 Sinocyclocheilus rhinocerous
CATGCACTGGACACTGTATTCTCCATTTTTTGATGTAGTGTCTAATGAATGATCTGTAGTGTGTATATTATTGACTAATGTGTGTATGATTTGAAAGCTTTGTTTGATTTTGAGTATAGGTGAAATAGTTTTGAAGCGAATGTTTGATTTTGCCAGAAGAGTCAGGGGTTCTGTGAATTTAGTTTGATGGTTTGGATTTGTTGTTTAAGGTTTTGAGAAAATGAGTGATGGTTTCAAGAAATGTGTTTTAACAATTCAGAAAAACTAAGTATTTCTAGGGGTCATGTGGGGTAGATGTTGTTCTTCGTCTGTGTGTGTGTGTGTGTGTATGTGTGTGCGCGTTTTTGTGACAAATGAGGACATAAATTTGTATAATGACAAGGGTATGACATAGGTATTACAAGGAGAAGGTGACTTTTCAGGACATTACCCCATGTCCCCACTTTTCAAAACGCATATAAATCACACAGAATGGAGTGTATTGAAAATCTGAAATAGCACAAAGTTTCCTGTGAGGGGTAGGTTTAGGGGTAGGGTTGGTGTAGAGCAATAGAATATACAGTCTGTACAGTAGAAAAACCATTACGCCTATGGGATGTCCCCACTTTTCACAAAAACAAACCTGTGTGTGTGTGTGTGTGTGTGTGTGTCTGTGCTTAGTTACATGTGTACATGGGTAGCTGTGGGCATACATACACTATAGGGGTATTTTGTCTTAAGATGAAACCAAAATGAAAAAGTTCACACATGCCTCTAGTAGGAAATTATATATAAACTACAAAGCAGAGACAGAAACGTACTTAATGTTTATGTCCATTTGCATTTCACTGTCTCTCTTTCACTGTCTCAAGGCCACAGAAGGGGACAGTGAGGCGGTCCCTGGTGGTCCTAAAGGGAGGAGACATTCATTTAGTAGAATATTCATCTCCACCCCGTTCCCCCCTTAAACCCTTGCATTTCAACCTTTTCTCTGCCCCTCATTGACTGTGAGTGTGAAATGAACATAAATTAACAAATAAGGTAGGTGTCACGCGTGCACACACACGAGGGACGAGGAGACGCTGGAGAATGCTTTACCAAGACTTTATTTGCACCAAGGAACCAACACTATTCCTCCCTTTTTGCTCAGGAATCCTCTCAACTCCCATAAAACATTCATTCTGTTCTTTTTTGCTCCAGATATTCTTTTTGCTCCATGTTCTTTTTGTCATTATCAGAGATTTGTGCAGAGCGGCTGCTCAGGCATGAGGAAGTTCAAACAGGGTGCCAGAAATTCACAAGAACATGATCTAGTACAACACCTTGGTTTCTTTGAAATCCCGTCTGCAGCCAATAAGGAAGAAAGCTTGAGTGTGCAGAAACTATTTTGCCATCTGATTACATCCATAATTACTAGTTAGATGTTTTTGCTCTTGTCAGCTGAAGTGTTTTTATTTGTTTTCTCCTGTAGCTTAATATGCAGTCATTTGCAGGTTGATTTTCTTGAGAAGTGCAAACATTGTAGCTATGTGAACAGCATACTAGTATACTACTCTTACTTACTCTTTTATCATATCTTTATATAGCAGAAATAGTAAAAGTAATATGCTATTGTGATTGTTGCTGTTCAGAATAGCACTAGCATATTACTTTTACTGCTGCTAGTGTACATAGTATTTTAACTCTGCATAGTATGCGAATTTCAAGTATGTATAGCGTTTGCTACATGAAATACTGTGTATTATTAACCTTCCATTTCTACTGTTATGTATGATAATTTAATGCAGTCCATCAGACTGCCAAGTTAACTTTATACAAAAATAATGTCCCCAAGACAACTAGACGCCAATCACTAAATAAAATTTACAAAATGATGAGGCCATTTGACAATAATGTAGCTTAATACATTGATGTTGTTGCATAATATGTTCTGTTTCACATTTAATTATACACTTATACTGTGAAGTAATCAGTAAATATTAAAGGAATAGTTCACCCATACAGTAGAAGTTAACGGTCAATAAAACTGTTTGGTTACTAACATTCCTCAAAATAATTTCTTTTGTATTCTGCAGAAGAAATTAAGTCATTCATTTTTAGGTGAACTGTCTCTTTAAACACTCTTGGCCAAATGGTTCAAATGCCCCTCATTGTTTACACACAGACTGACATACAGTTACAATATATACTAATACACATTCTGTCTTTCAGTATATCTCCCAATCTGGCACAAGCATGTGCATGCATGTTTTTTTATTGTTATTATATTTATTTATTTATTTATTTTATGTTTCTGTCGCCAGTATTTCTCACCTTTTGTTATCTCTCCAGGTCAATAATCATACATCATTCCCCACACCCTAAGCTTTCCTAGACACCTCTTGCTATTTTCTTCTCCGTCTCAGGTTAGCTTTTACATTTTCTAAGCTTTTCTGTCTCTCTCTCCAAGTCTCTCTCTCTCTCTCTCTCTCTCTCTCTGTCTCTGTTCTTTGATCTCAGTGAAAAGAGGAACATTAAAGAGCCGCTGTTTCCGCTGTCAGGGACCCTCTCCAGCTTCCCCTCATCATTCTCCTGTCCTCTCCTCTCTTTCACCACTCTCTTCTACTCCTTGCTCTCCTATGGCCACTCTTTCTCCTCTCCTCTCCTCTCCTCTCCTCTCCTCTGCCTTGTCTTTTTCTCTCACTGTTATGCCAGAGTTCTGGCATTGTGCTCCAAGAAGAACTTGTGCACTGGTCAGAGAATTCTGGGATCTCATTCTCTCTCGCATCAGTCAGGGATCTGCTCAATTCAGGATTCCTTTGGGAAACTTCTTATGATCATTACTCTATGAAACTCCATTTGTTAAGAAAGATCATTATATATTATTTTATTTGAATAAACCCCTAACATTATATTGAACTTAGCATGTAACTTAAAAAAAAAAAATGTTTGTTAATATTTTACTGTCATATAATAATATTTAATATATAATATAATAATCAGTATTGTATTTATTTATTTGATTCTGCCCTCTATGTACATCCGTATGTTTAGAAAAATCATTATATACTGTATTGCTCATATGTGATTAGTGATTTGAGTCAACCGTTAACCCAAAGTAAACTTGGGCATGTAACTTTAAAAAAATAATAATAATACAATTTAATAATATTTTACTTTCATATATTAATATTTAATATAATAATAATATGATGTTTTTATTTTATTTCTGTTTGGTGCTACTATAGTGACCTTTAAACATCATCACTAATAAATGCAGCTAACAAAATTTATTCTGCCTCTCTTCTCGTATCAGACACACATATGCATGTAGCACTAACAATGTAAGGAGTTTCAAACTAATATTTATTTTACTCTCACCACATGTATATATTTGTAGAACGGCTGCTCTGATCATAGCAGGGAACCGTTACTCCAGTTTGTTTAAACTGCAAAAGTCACAATGTTGTTAAGCTCTGCTGCCAGCATAATAATAACACAGTGTGACACCATTTCCTGATGAAGAATAACACAAACACATCATACCAAATTTGTTCATTCCAACTTTCCTCTGCAAGCACAGTCTCACGAGGAGAAGAAACAGTCCTGAATGAACATGTGACAATGTGTAGAAGGAAAGAATGAGAGAGAGAGAGAGAGATTTTTTTTTTGAATTTTAAAAGGCTCTTTATTACAAATTAACAAAAACAGAGACACAAAATCACATCATGAAAAAATAGAAAAGAAAAAAACTATATACATATTTAAACGTATACACATACACATATATAAACACACATATACACATTTATATGTAACAAATACATGCATTACAAAAAATGTGTGAAATGCAATTCACCTTCGAATACAGAGCACAATGCTCCTTTGCTACACCATTTTAATTCAAAAGAAAGGAGATCATCCATAGACTTGTAAAAATAAAAATCAATCAGTACTCTGGACTTCACAAGTGCTGAGAACAACACCGTGACATTCTGACCAGGCCTTTGTTCAATTTTATTTCTCCTACTTGTATAGACTGCTAGTTTCGCTTGACCCACAATGAAATTCAATAATTGACAATCATGACATTCTTTTCTGTACATACTTCACACCCAAGACAAAGGTTTCCATAGAAAACGTATCATGAAAACAACCAAAAAGAATTCTTAAAACATTAAATAAAGGCTTCAACCTAGAACACTGCATAAAAGCATGAAAAACAGTTTCTCTTTTAAAGCAAAAAGGACATTCTGAACCAACCTCGGGATTTAGAACAGAAATAAAAGCATTGACAGCAATTGCCCCATGAAGAACCCTCCACTGTATATGCCCTACTTTCTTTGCTAACGGTGGCTTATACAGGACTCTCCATTCAGGTTTAACATCTTCTTCCAGTTTAAGAAATGAACGCCATGGTGTATCTACTTTGTTTTTTTAAATCTTCTTATTGAAAACCAAAACACAAGTTTTATATCAAATTTTTAAAAAATCCAAACATAATAACTTCTTAGCTCTTAAAAACAAATCTGTACACCCATCGAATTTAAGAGACAAGTGTAGAGCAGGAAAAGGGTCGTCAGCATTAGGAGTTCTCACCCCTGTACAATTGTCTGTTAACAATTGTCTCTCTTCAGTTGTAAGAACAGACTTCCACTTTTTCAGGAGTTGAGCAACCTTACGTGTTGAAGAAATTCCAAGACGAGAAGCTACTTGTTCAGTGTTCATAAAATTAGGTCCCGCTATATTTAACAGACGACTCAAGGTGGTGATCTTGGATTTGCAAAGTATACTGCTTAAACCAGGAAAAGTACAGCCAAGAGCAGAAATGTCCAAACGGGCTCCAGGTAATAGAGGTTCCTCTAACAACCAGAAGAGTGAGTCCACTTTAAAAAGGTTGCGATAAAAAATTGGCATGCTGGAAGTGTCCAGACTAAGGGGGTCTAGAAAAAAAAGAGATGTGTCCATCTGTAGGCCTCCCAGACTCCGTAAAATCACACTTGCAGCAGCTCTCCAGCTAAAGTCAGTTGTCCCTGAAAGAAGTCTCGGTATGAACTGCAGACGGAAAGCTGCAGTTCTGCTTTGCAAGTTTATCAGCCCCTGTCCACCTTCTTCTTTTGATAAATATAAAATGCTCTGATTAACCCAGTGTAATTTGTCAAAAAAATCTACTAATAAAGCTTGAATTTCTGTCATCAGTTTTGAGGGAGGATCTATACACGCCAGTTTATGCCAGAGAGAAGAGACAACTAGATTATTAATAATTAAAATACGCCCCTTATAGGACATATTAGGGGCCAACCATTTCTATTTGGCTAATCTACCTTTTATTTTTCAAACAATTCCTTCCCAGTTTTTCTGTACAGTGACATCATCTCCTAAAAAATTCCTAAATATTTAAAACCCCTTTGACTCCCAAGCAATCTTCCTTCCCACCCACTTGCCACACATTAAAGCTTCACTTTTGTTCCAATTTACTTTAGCAGAGGACAAAACTTTAAAATCTTCAATTAATTTTGTTAAAATCTCTACATCTTTTTGACTATTGACCATAACAACCACATCATCAGCATAAGCCGATAAAAGAACATTATGGCTACAACCAGGAATCTGTAAACCATTTAAGTTAATTCTCAATTGCTGCAACAGAGGTTCTATGGCTATAGAGTAGAGCATTCCTGACAAAGAACACCCTTGCCTAACACCTCTGCCAACCTTGAATGGAGTGCATAAGCCACCGTTCACCTTCAGCACACTCTCAACATCACAATATAGAATCTTGATCTTTTCCACAAATTCTTCGCAAAAACCAAAGGCTGCTAAAGTTTTCCAGAGATAATTATGTTCAACACGATCAAAGGCCTTTTCTTGATCTAGAGAAATCAAGGCACAATCTAAATTAAACACCTTGGAGACATCTAGAATATCCCGTACTAAGGAAATATTATCAAAAATAGACCTACCAGGTACGCAGTAGCTCTGGTCCGGGTGGATGACCTGCTCCATTACCTTTGCTAGTCTATTCGCCAACGTTTTGGAAAGCAGTTTCAGAGAAGTGCAGAGAAGTGACACAGGACGCCAGTTCTTAATGTCCAACAGGTCTCCCTTATTCGGGAGGAGAGTAAGAACTGCCCTACGGCAGCTCAACGGCAGCCGCCCCTCGGTTAAGCTTTCATTAAGCACCATGAGCAGATCCTCTCCCAACACTGTCCAGAATTACTTATAAAAGTCTACTGGGAGACCATCAATGCCAGGAGTCTTCCCAGACTCCATGCTCTGGAGGGCTTCACGTAACTCTTCTGAGCTCAAATCCCTATTGAGCTCTGCATTGGCCTCTTCAGTCACCTGAGACAAGGTCTCGAAAAAAACATTTTCGATTCCAGGCTCTGCAACATATTCACAGCTGTACAGTTTTTTATAAAAACAAATTGCTCTCTTTCGAATGTCAATAGGGTCAGACAATAACATGCCAGATTCAGAACACAGTGCATGAATAAATCTTTTCTGCCCATTCTTTTTTTCCAGATTAAAGAAAAATTTAGTTGGAGCATTCATTTGGTCTATGTTCTGAAAATGGGACCGAACCAGAGCTCCTTGTACCTTGACCCCCAGAAGATCATTGAGCTGAGTTTTTTTCAAAGAAAGAGCTTCTAAACAGCTATTCTCCCCAGTTGAATCAGCTAACTCTTGAAGCTTAATTATTGATGTCTCCAAGTCTTTCATAGATCTTGATATCTGTACAGTGACATTTTGAGTGTACTGTTGACAAAACTGTTTGATTTGTACTTTACCAAAATCCCACCATTGTCTCAATGAATGAAAGGAGTCTTTTGTAACTCTAAAAGATTCCCAAAAATATTTAAAAGTATCATTAAAATTTGTATCACTCAACAGAGAAGTATTGAAGTGCCAGTAAGCACTCCTTGGTTTCAGCGAATTTAAAATAAATGAACAACAGACCATAATGTGATCAGAAAAGACTACAGGGACAATAAAACACTTACTGAAAATACCACATTGATGCTTAAAACCATAAAACCTGTCCAACCTCGCAAAAGATAAAATGTTATGACGGGTATGAGACCAAGTATATTGTCTATTATTACCATTAAAATTTCTTCATAAATCACTCAGCTCATGTGTTTTGATGATTTGGATAAGTCTTTTACGGGAGGGCTCATGGGGCTCAGTGTGATTCCTGTCTAGATTTTGTTCTGTACAATTAAAGTCTCCTCCCAGAAACAAAAACTCTTCACTACTGCAATTTTGCAGAGATGAATTAAGGACATTTAAAAACAACATTCTTTCAACCCCTGAGGTTGGGGCATACACACAAATAAAAACAAAAACAAAATTTTCAAATAAAGCTCTAACCTTTAAAAGTCTACTTTTTATAATTTCCTCAACATTATAAGAAATTGGGTTGAAACTTTTAGAAAATAAAACAGCGACTCCTCCACTGACAGAGGTAGTATGGCTTAAAACAGAGATGCCATCCCATTCCCTTGCCCAGTCTGCAGCATTCTTTAAATCACTGTGCGTTTCTTGAAGAAAAATAACATCTAGCTTTTTCTGTCTAAACAATTCATATACCATTGCTCTTTTTCTCATAACTCTAGCTCCATTGACATTCAAGGATGCAAAGCAAATCTCACTCATAAAGAGTAAAAGAGAAGGAAACAAAAACAAACCACTGAGTTTCATTAAATTAGCTTTTTTCACCTCCATCGTTGTCTAATTCAGTGTTGAGTTTTCTAACCAATTTTTTCAAACGGTAAACTTCCTTATTAGTAAACAGCTCCTCAGCCATCAGATTCTTTGTTTTTTCAATGAATTGTTTAACGTCAGGAAAATATGCGATTTGCCGTCACTCTCTGTGTCTTCCTGTTCTTCACATTCATTTATATATGTTTTCTTTACATGTCTCAAATCGCAAGTACTATCACTTTTCTTACTTTTCAAGGGTACTTTAAAAAACTGTGTGTTCTGTCCCCGTTTCAATACCATTGTTCTCACTTGCCTTTCTCATTACCGGCTGTTCATCAATCGCGGAGTTATTTGTAGTGCAAATAACTCCCTCACGCTGAGAAATGTCTGTAACCCTACCCGAAATGTCACTGAGATCTGTGATCCCATCTTCAACAGCCCCAGCGGACACCACATCATTTGCCTCTTTCATAATAAAACCCTCCATCACGACCATCTCTGATTCACCCCCCTCGCAGCTCAGCCTCAGCTCGCTCTGCCACGACCGGCTCTGAGTCAGCCACTGGCAGCTCAGCCTCAGCTCGCTCTGGCTCGATCAGCTCTGGCTCGGCCTGGTCTGCTGTGACCGGCTCTACCGCGATCAGTTCTATCTCGGCTTGGTCTAACGTGGGCCAATTTGTTGTGGGTATAACAGTTGTATCATTTACATTTGGCGCAGCATCTGGTGTTTTTTTTCCTTTCAGGACAGTCACGGACTAAATGTCCCACTCTGCCACGGCCGAAACACTTCATTCTTCCGGTTGTTGCAAATACAACATAATCAAAGTCATCAATACGGAATTTGAACGTTAAATCCAGCTCAGCGTCATCTTTTACAATCATGTAAGCAAATATGTAAACAATATGTTTTAACAATGGAGATTCGCTTCCAATTGGTATTGTTTTAATCGGAGACACCAACTTCCCATAGCGGGAAAGAGACTGTGATAACATCTCGTTACTAATGAACGGAGGAACATTAGACAACGTCACTTTTTTAGATGGCATTGATAAAGGTAGAACGGGTGTAAATAAACCCCTGATAACTATTCCCTGTTCGACCAACTCATTTGCTTTGTCTATAGTGCTTAGAAAAACAACAGTGGCATTATTCATTTTTGAGGCTGACAAAATGCATTCATGACCCACAGCTTCTCCTATAGCTAGACAACAATCTTCCACGCTCACCGCGGACGCCACCTTCACTGCATGCCGCCACGTAAGTATACCCAAAACTCGTGAGTCTGGGGCCGCCGTGCTTCCCCAAGCACAGGTAGCACACGGCCCGACTGAACAACTAACTCAACCCCTGGTAACAACAACAAAGGCAGGAAAGAGAAAAGAAAAAAGTTAATACACTCACAAGGTTCCCACACACGCTCGCACCACTCCGTCCGCTCACGCTCAGTCACACCGGAAGTGAGAGAGAGAGAGAGAGAGAGAGAGAGCAATAAAAAAATGTGTGTGTTTGTGGAGGGGGGTCAAGCAATGGTTTCCATATGTGGCGCCCTCTCTCTCTCCCACAGTCTGTTCATGATATAACCATTCAAGAGGTGGAATGCATCTTCTTGCATTCTCTCTCTCTTTCTCTACATGTCAAACAGACCTCTGTCATGCTGATTTATGAGTTCATGCCCATGAATACAGTGTTAAGATACACAATCAATGCTGTTACCTTTTCCAATGTTCCTAAATTATATATGAAATATATATTGTATATTTAAAATATAAATTATTAATAAACACAAGTAACCTTTTTATTTCAATTTGCATGCATCCTTTCTTAAATACCTTATCCATTGTTGTCTTCCTTGTCTTTCTCATAACTATATTTTAATCATTACAACTCTCAGAAGATTTTATCATGGTGATGGATATGACAATGTTAATGTATTTGGTCTTGGCGGAATAGATCTGCTACGCTGCTGCTGCTGTTGGTTATTGCTGTAGTTGTAGATTATTGCTGCTGCTGCAAGCAAGTACAGGAACTTGCTACTGCCAATGCATATGGCGGTACGGTGCCATGAGTATTTAAGACATACTGCTGCTGCACAAATAGCATATAAAATAACCCATTGCAGATCTATACAGGTGGAGCTGGGAAGGTGGAGGGTTTCAGAGAAACTCTGAAAGCGCGCTGCAGGAATCTCTAGTGAATAGCCAGCCATATAAATGCAAGGCAGTAAGCTCATTGGCTGCATATGCAGCATGAATAAATCAGCTTGTGCCAAGTCGTTTAACTCTCTGAATATCATCAGTTACGTTAACAACCCATCAGCCTGCGCCATGTAGAATTTCATGACTAAACTATATATACTATTGTTCAAAGTTTTTTTTTTAAAGAAATTAATATTTGACAATAAATGGACCACAAGTGAAAGTAATGACATTTATAATGTTACAAAATATTTTTTTTTTCAGATAAATTATATTCTTTTGAACTTTCTATTTATGAAAGAAAACTGTGGCCTCAACAAGTATTATCATCTATTCTGCTATCAGTTGTACTATCCTCCATGTTAGAACTCTTAATCATCCTGTAATGCTTTGCTACACAAAAAAATGGTAGCCTCACTGGGATGAAGAAACAAAAGGCTGTTTTTCTTCCTGTACCTTCTAAAACAAGTTAAGAATCAATGTGTAAAGTTACCACTAAAGGTACTATGAGGCATTTTGAAATGGCCGCAGTCAAATTATGTGTTTGAGGGGGTGTAAATTCAGCACAGTTCATGTTAGGTTTGTTAGTTTTTTGCCACTGCTGAGGGCGATTGATTTTGTAGCAGTGTGAAAGCTACTATTGCAAATATTGATTTTGTAGTAAAGTGTCATGATAGGAGATAAATAATCATTGTAGGTCCTTTTATCACAATAGTCAAAAGATTCATCTTGAAAATGTGTGTGTTTGTGTGCGTGTGCGCGAACTTGTGTGTTTAGTTTGGGAAATAGGGGCCATAGTTTGGGCGATAGGGGCCATACAGTACTTCTCAGACCATTGATATGGCAAGTATGTGTTTGTTTCTTTAGTAGTTTGTAGCTGATGTTTACTGATTGTGAAGACACACCATGAGGGTGCTGTCACTCACACATGCATGCCTGCTACCGGTATGCTGTAGCATGGATATGGGAGTGTGTGTTATGGGAGGAAGTATAAACATGTCAACATCACAAAAAAATCACTTCAGTTCATTGCGATCTCACAAAGTTCCATTATAACAAATGAAGCTCTTGACACTGCACAATTAATCTCTTATTTATCGCATCTACACTCTTTGTTTGTTATAATGAGAGGATTCGCAAGCCTGCAAAACGTCTCGGTTACGTATGTAACCCTCGTTCCCTGAAGGAGGGAACGGAGACGTCACATCGTGACCGACGAATTGGGATCTCGCTTCGAGAGACCAAGCTACTTCGAGTGTTAACTAAATGAGCCAATGGAAATAGACATGCGATGATTGCATCCAGCTGCCGCTGATCACAGCGTGAGCAT
>NW_015636527.1:155649-164181 GCF_001515625.1 Sinocyclocheilus rhinocerous
CGGTGACCCGGCCGCTCAGCGGTGGTACAGCAGCCGTGGCGACGGGACGTGATGTCTCTGTTCCCTCCTTCAGGGAACGACATATGTAACCGAGACGTTCCCTTTCAGTCGGTCACTATGAGTCACGTTGTGACCAAAGCGCCATGGATGCTGCCCTTTCCAGTGTCCTGTGCGAACCTCCTGCACCCCCTTTTTGGTGTAGGCCAGGGCTCACAACAAGAAGATCAGTCACCATTGTCGTAGCACTACCCACTCAGTGAGATTAGATAACACTGGGAAAACATACCCGTTCCACTTGGAACAGGAACGTTGCGGAAGCCCCATCCTTCCCAAAGGAGGTTTCGGAAGCACTTACACATATGAACAACCGTTTAGGTGCATATGGAAGATTAGAGGTGATTGTAACCCTCTTGAAAATGGCAGACGTCTGCCGAAACACGGGCTCTGAGGCTATAACGTGGACTTTACACATATGGGATCCACTTAGGTCTCTACATATGAAACCCAGCCCTCTACCGGTTCTCACGGATTCATCGAGTGAGGGCCTGGCGTCGGACGTTCTGCCACATCTTGCTGCCGAGGGGATGGAGGAGCTCGACAGGGTCTACAGTACGGACTCTCTGGAGCAGTTTTAGCAAGCCGACACTAAACTGCACACTTCTAGTAGAATGAGCTCGCAACCTAAGTGGGCAGGGCACGCCCTGTGCATGATAAGCCACGGTGGGCCAATACGTCGCCACAAGCAGAACCTGCTCCTCGTCCTCCCTGACCTTGCACAGCGTCCGTGCGAGAAGGCTCACTGGTGGAAACGCATACTTGTGCAGGCCCCGCGGCCAGCTGTGTACCCCAGTGCGTCCGTGCCGAGTGTTCCCACGGTCAGGGAGTACAACAGGGAGAACAACTGGCAGTGAAAGGTTTCTGGAGAGGCAAACAGGTCTAGCTGAGCGGCTCCGAAACGTCTCCAAATCAACTGGACCATCTGGGGATGGAGTCTCCATTCTCCCGGGAGCGCAGCTTGTGACAGCTCGTCGGCCGCACGGTTGAGCAGACCCGTAATGTGAATGGCACGAAGTGACCTCAGAACCTTCCGACTCCAAAGGAGGAGGTGACGGGCGAGTTGCGACATGCGACGGGAGCGCAGACCACCTTGTCGGTTGATGTACGCAACGGTCGCCGTATTGTCCGTCTGGACCAGTACGTGCTTGCCTCGTAAGCACCCTTTGAGATGGTTCAAGGCAAGGCGCACCGCTAACAACTCTAGGCAATTGATATGCCAGTGCCAGTGGTGGAGGCATCCGTGTAAACCACAGCATGACTGGAGACCTGTTCTAGGGGCACTCCTGCCCGGAGAAACACAAAGTCTGACCATGGGGTGAAGGTTTGGCGGCAGCCCGGTGTGACTTGGACCTGGTGAATGCCGCGTTGCCACGCCCACCTCGGGACTCGGCCTTGGAGCTAGTGTTGAAGCAGTCTCATATGAAGCAGCCCCAGCGGCGTGACTGCTGCAGCAGCTGCCATATGGCCTAGGAGCCTCTGAAACCGTTTCATTGGTACCGCCGTCCTGCTCTTGAATGTACTCAGGCAGTTCAACACCCACTGAGCACGTTCCTGCGTGAGGCGTGCTGTCTGTTCGACCGAATCCCCTGCTCTCTCAGGGGAACAAGAGCTGCCTCCGCAACTTTCGTGAAGACACAGGGCGACAGAGACAGCCCGAAGGGCAGGACCTTGTACTGATATGGTCGTCTTTCGGAGCAATGGTCTGTTAATGGTCTGACACGCAGGTCCAAGATCGGTTGTAACCCACCGCCTTTCTTGGGTACAATGAAGTAGGTGCCATAAAACCCCGTCTTCATATCGGCTGGAGGGACCAGCTCTATCGCGTCCTTCGCCAGTAGGACTGCGATCTCCGCACGCAAGACAGGAGCATCGGCTGCCTTCACTTACATGAAGCGGATGCCGCTGAACTTGGGGGGACGCCAGGCGAACTGAATCGCATAGCCGAGTCTGATGGTCCGCAGGACCCAGAGGGACGGTTTGGGTAGCCAGAACCCAGGGGGCCTGGATGGGTGGGGCGTCCTGCCTACACCCAGCTCCACGCCGTCGCTTGCTCAAGGCTGCTGCGGATGCGGCGTGGGAGCGGGATTGACGCAAGGGGCCGCCCTCGGCGACGAGCAGGCTGGGGCGCTGCGGCCGGTGGATGGGTGGAGGCAGCAGCTGCCCGCCAGGGCAGGCCATTTCGGATCGCCTCAATCTGCTCCTGTGCAGCCGAGAACTGCTGGGCCATGTTCTCGACTGCGTCGCCGAAGAGGCCGGTCTTGGACACAGGGACCTTGAGGAACCGAACTTGTTGTAGTCCCTCATGTCGACCAGACACAGCCAGAGGTGATGCTCCTGGACCGCAAGCATAGACATCGCACAACCCAGAGAACTCGCAGTGACCTTCATCGCTCGGAGCGCGAGGTCAGTTTTGGTTCAGAGATCTTTCAGAACTTCTGGATCGTGACCACCCTCGTGCAGTTCCCTCAGTGCTTTAGCCTGAAGAACCTGCAGTAACGCCATAGCATGTAAGGCGAAGGCAGCTTCTCCATAGGCCACATAAGCATCGCTGGACAGACCAGAGAAGTACCTACAGACCCGGGAGGGGAGGCATGGTTTGCCGGGTGAAGGTGGTATTAGGACACTACTGCATCACAAGTCATCCGTAGGACGAAGCATCCTCCACACATTCCATAGATCGATTCAAGATTCAAGCCTAACAGTGTGTGTTTGTTTTTGTTGAATTTCTGTCTTTGATAAATTAATTTACCCATTATACTGTGCAATTTAATGCCAGTACGAATATCAATATGATGTAATAGAAGAATAACGTACACATATGAATTGCATATGACAAATATTTAATTTTCCTGAAATAATTTGTATTCTTCATATTACTTGTATGACTGGGTCTCTAAAATGTAACTGAATAAGTCAGAACTAAAACTTATTCGTAAAGTAAGATCTGGGGGATCGAGCATTTCGACATGCAAAGTGAATTGCGCACGTGACTTGACAGAAAGTGAAGCTTCGTTTGACATTGGTCACGTGATTACTATGTTAAAAACACAAGCTTCGGATCGAGGCTTCATCTGGCACACCCATTTATTCCCGACACAAGCTCCGATGCCTCAGTTCAAATGTCACATCACTAGCCCCTAGCTGCACCACCATCAAGAGTGCTGAGGGAGGAGGAGTTAGCAGGTCAGTTTACGGCAGAAAAAGGTGCCTTCCACAACCTGGTAAGCCCCCTCATGCACCTCCGGGAAGAATGGCAACGGGGCGGGGTGCTGAGAACCAGCCCCAAAGAACCAATCGTCCAACCTTGAGGGCTCGGGACACGGTGGAGGTCTCCACTCGAGCCCTACCCTCACAGTGGCCTGGGAAAGCATAGCCGTCATTTCCGGATCCGATTCAGGCATTGCTACAGTCCCAGAGGGCAGCAGCACAGCCGAATCTTCCTCTCCAGAAAGCTCCGGCTCACCCTCTGATGCATCAATCGACATCCGATCGTCGGGAGGAGTGCAGAAGGATACTGCTGGTACACTCCTTGTAGAGGGCCCAACACGTTCCTTTGGCAGCTCAACTGGTTGCGGAGTGCAAGAGGAGCAATGGTCCCCGGGGGTTGGTTCCCTGGAGGATTTTCCATCACTGTTACCCTCAGACCACCCATGCTACTGCCTGAAGTAGCCCCCGCCTGACTGAGGCAATGTAGCTCTGTCCCTTTTAGGTAACGGAGTTTGGCCCGCGACTCAGAGATGATCATCTTCCCGCAATGAGAACATGACTCATCCACAAACGCCACCTCAGCGTGTTCAAAAGCAGACATAGTATCTTCTTTTTGATATTGCGGTCGAATCTGTCTTACCTCTGCATAACTTGGGGATGTGCTAATCGCCACATCCGCCACATCCGCTCAGCTTTTCTGCATTGTCTCTTCATACTCTGAACTGCTGTTGATTTTCTCCAAGCTGATTTCTGTCAGTTTAAACAGTTGTCTATGGTTCCAGAAAAGATTGAAGCTGTCGATGAAATTGACTCCTTTTAAACTGCAGATTCTTTGTAGCCATGTATTCAGCCCAAGCAAACGTGAAAACATATCCCTGCAAACATGTCCTTGCGGGGCCCATGCTGGCTTTTTGCGGGCATAGTGGGCTAGGGCCAGCCCACACCGTTTGTTTTCTATTTAAATGTGCACATTGCTGATGTTTTTTGTAGAGATGGTACATGTATGCATGGCCTATGTTTGGATTGATGCTAAGAGTTTAAATGTATTTGTATGCATTTTAGAAGGACTCTTTATTGGTGAGGTTACCACAGCCTTTGACTACTGTACATTTTTGACAATTTAGACATTAGTTATGTGGTGACTGCATCCATTTCAGATGTATAATATCGTTTGAAACAGCCTTTGTTTTGCTACGTCACAAAGCTCAATAACCAATCGCATCAAGGGATCCTATCCTTAGCATATCATTAACTGTGCTGCAAAGCAGAGGGTCTAGTGAGAAGGCAGCCAGGTTAATCCGGTAACAGTTATATTTTTTCTGTAGCTGTTTCGCTAACTGTTAATATTTCCCCCTATTTTCATGATGCCATGTGCTGTTAGCGCTTATTTATTTGTATTTAGAACCGCTAACTTGAATAATAACCCGCGGCAGCAGTGTAAAAGTAGCCCGGAGTCAGACGCACCTCTCCCGCATTGACATCTGCACGTCACACGCGTATGATTGCGGGCGCGATTTGGAATCACAAACTTGGCTGCATTTGAGTCTTCAAGGCATTTTGAGGACACAACATCGTCAAGTAAGTAAATTTAACGAATGTTACAGTATCCACTGTAGTTGTCCGCTAATGAAAACAGTTTTATCAGTCATTATCCGTGTACGAACAAGCGCAAACAGATAATGTTACCTCACAAAGTTAGCCATCAGTCTCCTTGCTTACGTTGAGCATACCATCTTCTTTCTGGTTCAAACACATATGGCTTAATTAAACCAATATTTCCACTTGCCATTGCCATTGTATCGCGTTTACTACAGTTCAGTACAGTTCAGGAGACATTGGCTCATGGCTGGCTGCTGTGTGACTGAGTGGAGGCAGGGCTAATTTGCGTATTCATAGAGTATAGTAAATGAGGCAAGGGTGTAGAGTTGCATTCAAGCTATTTTAAGGCATGAGAAAATTATTTACACAAGAAAAAAAAAATGTCATTTTTATGATCAAAGATGAGTTTTAAAGGATAAAAGTTTTGAATACAGGGGGACTTTAAGCTATAGTAGCTGAAAAGTATTTAAAGTGAAACAGATGTATTGTTATAGATCAGGGGTGCATCCTGTTCCTGGAGATCTACCTTCCTACAAAGATCAGTTTCAACCCTGATTAAACAAACCTGTCTGTAATTATCAAGTGCTCCTTCAGATCCTAATTAGTTGGTTCAGATGTGTTTGAGCAGGACCAGGGTTCTTCTTCTTCTTCTTCTTGCTTTACGGCGGATCGCAGACTTATAAGTGCATTACCGCCACCTATCTCTCAAATGGGGTTGGGCACCCGTTTTGTAGATTAATAGTGTGGGCTAAGTGAGGGCTGCCCGTGCAGTGCCAGCACTAAGGGGCCAAAGTTTTTCCAATGAGCAAAATCTCAGAGGCCCTGCGCTGGCAGCCCGCTGGGGGCCCTTAGGCTAGCCCTAAGTGGTCCCGTAAAGGGCCAGTGCAGGCTTGTTTGCAGGGATTAGTTCCCCTTGCTGGGAGTGGTCCACTGATGAATGACTGAACTTTAAGTCTTCGAAGTGTTTCAAAGAGTTCACTGAAGTCCTTAAGGAGTTCAGACTGCTCTTTCCGAATATCATTCTTCCCCACATGGATGATGATTCGATTTGCAGTCTTGTGCTTCATTAGAATTTTCCGAAGTTCCTTGTTCATATCAGAAACGGTTGCTTGAGGAAGGCAGCATGTTGTTGTATTTCTGCTACTGAGGTTTCTGATAATGGAGTCGCCCACTATCAGAGTCCTGGGCTCGACTGCGCTCTGAGCTGAACGCCGCTGTCTGCTCGACCTTGAGCGTCTGTTAGTAGCGATGTTAGCTGCTGGTTGATCCAATCCATGTTTAATCACATTTGGGGATTCCTCACCCGCCTTCATTAATGCTTCAAATCTGTTCTCAAGATGTATAGGGGGTGGTAGAATACCAGTATTCCCAAGCCTTGTCACAGCCGTATCTGGGGTAGAGGATGCTATGGCAGCAATACGAGAAACTCGGGACAATCTGATGTCTCTACTGCTTTGGGTCTCACTCCCTGTTTGTGCCATCGATTAGTGTGACAATCAGTTTCGGCTTGTTCCTCTACACTTGGTATAAACTGTTGAGATTCACTAGATTCATGGGACTCACCGGCTGTATGCTGAGGGGGTCCGTGACGACGGTCTGCTGAGTGTTCTGCCTGTTTTGGAAGTCCAGCAAGTAACTTTGTTTCAAGAACCGCAATCCTTTGTAGAAGTTTGCAGTAGTTCATGCAGCAAGTAGATTCAACAGGAGGCATTTTCTTTCTCTTCTGTTTGAATGTGGGCAGCTGTGTTTTCCCTTCTCCGGAATGTAAGCTGCTGGCAGTGGGAGGCAAAAGTCTTCTTTTTCGTGGTATTATTCCAGTCCCAGAGAGTTTTTAGTTTTAGTGTTTGTGCCAAAAATATGTTGTTTGAGCACTGTGCTGATCTGCTGAAGTAAAAATCTTAGAAAAATCAAAGAAAAGTACAGAAATAGGGAGCAAAGCGCAGAGCAGTAAGCAAGAACGTCCGAACGGTAGCGAAGCCATAAGTGAAAGCATATAGAAAAAGCGTACGACACAATATGGAGACACGGGAAACCACCACCGCTGAAGCGCCGTACCGCTAACACCAAGAGCTCCAAAGAGCACGCTGAACTTGTTCAGTCTTCTTCTCTCAGTAGAGTAGTCAGGAGCAAAACGATGTGATCGCTCGGCTCCGAAGCGAAAAGCTGGTATGCGTTGCACCTGCTGCCTTTTTATGCTCACGCTGTGATCAGCGGCAGCTGGATGCAATCATCGCATGCCAATGTCCATTGGCTCGTTTAGTTTACACTCGAAGGAGATTGGTCTCTCGAAGCGAGATCCCAATTTGTGTGACCGACTGAAAGGGAACTCAGCACTGAACAAAACTCTGGCATTTTGAGCAGTGAGTAAATATCTTAAATATCTCTGATTGGCCATTGCATTCAAGAAATTAACATAGGTTACACTTCTCAACACTGCAAAACACATTGTAAATAGAAACCTTTGACACTCCACAGAGCCTGAACACAAATACGCACTGGAGCATTTGCCAAATCTGTTTTGCCAATTTCCTAGTTTTACAGTCCCAACAAAGCGTACTTAGCATCCTCTAGCGCCCCTCTAAAACTGCGCCTGGCTTTTTAACAGTTTATGTGCCTTGTGGTTCTATGCGCCAACATTTAAGTGCTTCTTCAACTCTGTGGTAAAAGTCTGTAGGCCGATTAGCTCAATAGTGGTTTGCGCCACCTAGTGTGCAGGCGTAAAATGCATTTTCGGTCAGTGCCACCTATCGTACGTGTGTAGGCACTGTTCATCTGTGCTTCACTTTATCTTGTCACGCTCAGTGTGAAAAGGCCTTCAAGGAGCAGAAAACTTTTCAAATTTGTTTGATTTGGTTATTTTACAATTATTTACATACTATTATAATTTTAATAATAGCTTTTATTTTTATATTTTCAGTTTTCATTTTAGTTTTAGTAATTTTGTATAGTTTTTAAAATTTTGTTATGTGCTTTTGCAATTGTTATTCATTTTATTTATTTATTTTTCTATTTAGCTTTTATTTTTCATTTTTATTTGTAATATTCAGTGGTGGAGATAACAAATTACAACTACTTACGTTACTGTAATTTTCGGGTACTTGTACTTTCATGAGTATATTTTTATGTCAATTTTACTTGTACTTAAGTACAAATTAATCAAAGTAATCTACTTCACTACTTTTACAATCACAATTCGTTACTGAGTATGTGATGTGACGTGACCTTGCGACATTAAAATGTGATAATGGGCTAGTTGCATATCGAGCGAGTGTGGGCAAAACTACTTGAAGGCAAGCCTTAAACCTTTAGCCAGAAAAGCATAACGGCTAATGCTACTGCTTCCTCTTTGGCAGTACGTGGGAAAGGAGACCAGGGGCCTCATTTATAAAATGTGCGTACGCACAGATTTGATCTTAGAGTGTGCGTACGCTAAAATCCACGGCAACGTTCATATTTATAAAAACGGTCTTTGACGTGGAAAAGTACTTACCGCCACGTCAGGGTCTGAGCAGGTGTAAGCATTTTCCTTGTGGCAAAGTCGGAGTACTGCAGCTATTTGAACATCTACGCTGCAATAATAATAAAAGCGGTGTACGTGCAAGCACCGAATTCATCATAAACAACAAAGATGCAGAGTAAGAGATTAATTGTGCAGTGTAGTCAGATTTT
>NW_015636527.1:164191-168877 GCF_001515625.1 Sinocyclocheilus rhinocerous
GACCTTTTTAGTAGCCTAATGTTGAGAGTTCTTTACTCTTTACTTTTTTATTATTTTATTTTACAAGAGAACTTGTGAAGTCTTGATTTACTACTAATGCGTATAATAGAAAAAAAATTGCATAAATGCATCTCCGACTGTTTTGTCTGTGTAGCCTATAAGAATAGCGGTTTTAATATATTCTATTCAATAACATTGTTAACTGTTTTTATTTATAGCATCTGCTGCTTTGCTTCTGTGACAATGAATAGAGACATCAGCCTCAAACTTAAACTTTTTGTCATTTACATCAGTTATATCTGTATATAATACACTATATATTTTTGTGTCAGTACATGAATGGCACATTTGAGCAGCATTAGTAAACTGTGTAAATATAAAGAAATGCCAAATCACATGCAGGTTTTTTCAGACCATAATCATGTAATAATTTATTTTATTATGATATGAAACGTCCAATTTTTTTTCAATAATGTTTTTTAAAGTTTTGCAAGAATTTCGTGATACCAAAGTTTTTAGTAGTTGTCATAGCAAGTGATTTTAAAAGTAGGATGGCTCATTTTTTATAAGATGACTGAAAATTGTACTTAAATTTGTAGTTTATTCTTACTTTTGGAAACCTAATTGTTTTATAATAATAATAATAATTATTATTATTATTATCATTATTTCTGTTGTTTCTAGAGGTAGTAATTTTGATAATAGTCAATGGAAAAAAATATAACCACACACACATTGTTTGTCCACAGAATAATTACACTGATTTTAAGATCATTTGCGATTTATAAATGTCACATCTGGAAGAGAGGCGTACGCACGCGTTTTTGTGCGCACGTTCGTTTTCTCTGAACTGCACTTACACACTTTTGAGAAATGATCTTAGAACAAATTTAGGACGGTTTATGCGCAACATTTTATAAATGAGGCCCCAGAGGAGTTTTTATTTTTTGAATGGATGTCAATGGAGGAGAGGCTTCACTACGCTAAATAAACAGCTTTTTCGAGGAAACAGTTTATAATTTAATGAATTGACAGCCTAATCTTCAACATGTTTTACACTAAACAATAGTTTTGGATTGAACTATTTTTAGAGTTTACACATTTTATAAGAGAAGTCACAGACTTTTTGAGACTAGTGGGATACAGCTTACGGCACTTCTCATTCATTCCTATGGTATCCGTAAAATTGAGTATCGCACATCTCTGACTGAAATTCAGTGACGTCAAGGCTGTAATGTGATTGGTTATTAAGGCACACGTTAATTTTCACGAAATGAAAGTTGACTTGAACTCATGGTGTGTACACATAGCTACACAATGTCTTTTTCCCTTACCAATTATTTAATTGTACAAATGACTTATTTCTCTAAAATGTTTGTATTACATTGAACTGAAATACATATGCCTTGTGAGACATCAATTGATCTTCATAAATATCCATTTCTCAATTATGTACATGTATCAGTTTGTTCCATCAACATTTTCACAACATATTTTAATATTTTACATTGACACATTTATCTTTGCATCAAACATATTGGTAACACTTTCTATGAAGCCCATATTTATAACACATTATAAGGGTATTCTTAAGGCATTATAATGAATGCATAATGCATTATAAAATACCTTATAATATGTTATATCATCTTATAAATAATCATAACAACAATTATAATACATTATAATGCTTACGCATTTGTGGTTATAAGTTTAAAATTATAAAACATTAAAACTGTTCTTATGAATATTCATAAGATGATTTAACATATTATAAGGGTTTTTATAATGCATCATGCATTCATTATAATGCCTTAAGAACACCCTTATAATGTATTATAAATATGGGCTTCATAGAAAGTGTTACCAACATATTTTTAGATGAAAACGGGCTGTAAAAAGATAAAATTAATAAATAGTTATGACTAATTTAAGTTTTTTTTTTAATTAGTTAATTATTACAAACAATTTGTAAATATATACTGTATGCCCTGCTTATAGACACCAGAAAGATGATGATTTATGCAACAGATGATCATTTTCACAAAACAGATAAATATTAATAAAAACACACAGGGAAATACAAACACTGATCTTTTAATAAATGCAAACCTACTATAATTAAATTATGTTCAATTGTACCAATACAGTTATAAATAAGGTTACCAAATAAAGTTAATAAAACATACATTGAGTCCATAATGCAGAAATCTCTGAGCATGTCACTTGACAGTCGCAAACCTTACGATCTTACAAATAACAGTCAGAACAAAATCAACTTTCCGAAAATGTACAGTATTGCACATTTGAGTGGTTTGTGTTTGAATGAAGATCCCCGTGGATTTTGACAAACCACTGACACAGAACCGCATAATCAACAGAAGAATGAAACAATCTCCAATGCCAAATGACAAATTACCACACAGAGGTATGTGTAAGGAGGATGTTTTCTCTTGTCTTTGATATACCATTTCCGCTATTTAATTTGAAAATCATTAATTATATCTATCTAGCCGAGTTTCCCCTTACAGTAAATACGAACGTCGCAAAGACCAGAAGTAAGCATACCCACACTCGCATCGCCAAAGCTCACCGTCTTGTACACCTAGCCAATAGACAAAGCCACTAGAAGGCAAGACTGCAATCTTTAGCCAAAAAAGTGTAACGGCTAATGCCAATGCTTCCACTTTGGCAGTACGTGGGAAAGGAGACCAGAGGTCGTTTTTTTTTGTGGATGTCAATGAAGGAGAGGCTTCACTACGCTGAATAAACAGAATTTTAGAGGAAACAGCTTATCATTTAATGAATTGACAGCCTATCGGCTAATCTTCAACATCTAAACAATAGTTTTGGATTTAACTATTTTTAGAGTTTTCACCCGAAAAAAATGATGTTTTATAAGAGAAAAGTCTTATAAGAGAAGAGTCAGACTTTTTGCGACAGGTGGGATACAGCGTACGGCACTTCTCATTCATTCCTATGGTGTCTGTAAATGGCGATTGTGTGTCGCACAACTCTGATTGAAATTCAATGACATCAAGGCTGTAATGTGATTGGTTAAGGCACACGTGATCCAAATTGACCATTACACTTTCTCCAATAGTAAGTAATACAGACCCTCTCATCTCCCAGTAGTAAGACACTAGGTATGTTCATCCAAAGTCCCTTTAAGGCAAGTCATGTCACTCGGCGGCCATCTTTGAAACGCCTCTCGGGCCTGCAAGTGCAGCTCCTATCTCTTTGAATGGGGAAATATCAAATTCTCCAAAACTGTTCACCAAGTTTAAGATTAAATTTCATATTTGAAATCACCAATGAAATCTGACAACAACTGTCTCATAAATGTTGTTTCTTTTGCTCAAATAGCATTTAAAAAAGCTTATTTTTCAGGCTAGACCATCCAGTGTGAATGCGCAGTCCTGAGCGCACATCTCAGAATGCTGACTGTTTCTATAGCAACTGGGACTTCTAAGGGCAGCTGCAGTGACGCGCTGACTTTACTGATTAGCGATTGGCTCTTTTACCCAGAAGGCGGGGCTTCGTTCTATAGAGCAGCGATATTGAGCATTGCATTTTTCCCCATTCAAAACTATACAACTGACACGTCTTGAGTATTCTATTAGGCTTGTTTGAGATGCATCAGCACTGCGCAGACCGATCGGCGTATGACATCAAAGTACAGCGAGAGCAATTCAAAAGCTTAAAGAGTCGTATGCTCTCTAATCACACTCACGGTACTTTGATGTCATACACCGATGTCATACAGTGCAGATCGATCGGAATCTGACTTGAAGCAGTGCATGCCGGTTAGAAATTTTGTCAGACTTGAGACGGCGCCGACGCCACGTCACTGTCACGTGTGGCATCAAAGCACCGCGAGAGCATATCGAGAGCAGCCAGCTGACTCAGCCAGTGCAGCTTTTTCACATATTTAGATAGATTAGGGGTGTCCAGTCCTGCTCCTGGAGGGCCACTGTCCTGCACAGTTCAGCTCCAACCCCAATTAAATTAATCTGAACCAGCTAATCAATGTCTAACTAGGTATACTAGAAATTTCCAGGCAGGTGTGCTGAGGCAAGTTGGAGCTAGTAGGCTTGTTCAAGATGCATTGGCGCTGCGCAGACTGATCGTATGTAAAAGTATGACATCAAAGTACAGCGAGAGTGATTCAAAACAAAGAGCCGTCTGCACTCCAATCACTCTCGCGCAGGGGCGTTTCCTCCGAGGAGGCAAGAGAGGCAGTGTCTCCTCTCCTCAAAAGTGGATGAGAAAATAATCGATATTACAAAATTAAAACAACGCAAATATGACTAAATATGACATTAAAAGTCTAAAAGTCACTTTTTTTTCATAAAGTAACACTGTCCAACAGCGACACCCGCAGGTAAAGTTACAGCCGGAGGCTTGCCTCCCTTCAGTCCATAGACTTTCTACAGAGACCCCAAAGTGTGCCGTGACTTTTCTGGAGGCTCATTGAGATGAATGGGGGAAAGTCACGTGAGAGGAGGCAATGCCTCCGCCGCGCTATAATTGGATATGATCAGTTATGATTGGATGTGATTGGTTCGTGTGATAAATCCCGCCTCTTGTTTTCGTGCCAGCTCTCGGCTTGAATGAAGAAAATGATGGCGTTATTGACTAATTATAAAGTAAGTAAACAACTCTCCTGCTTAGATATCACTGCTT
>NW_015636527.1:170521-175730 GCF_001515625.1 Sinocyclocheilus rhinocerous
GACTTTCTACAGAGACCCTAAAGCATGCTGTGACTTTTCTGGAGGCTCATTGAGATGAATGGGGGAAAGTCACGTGAGAGGAGGCAATGCCTCCGTCGCGCTATAATTGCATATGATCGGTTATGATTGGATGTGATTGGTTCGTGTGATAAATCCCGCCTCTTGTTTTCGTGCGAGCTCTCGGCCTGAATTAAGAAAATGATAATTGACTAATTATAAAGTAAACAACTCTCCTGCTTAGATATCACGCTTAGATATCACATCAAAATGAAACATGAAATGACTTGAAAACGTGATGACTGTGTCAGTTTTTAGTGAGCATTCAGCTTGATGAAATGAATGATGTATCTTCGTGCTTGTGACAAAGTTTACAGGGCTTTTATGACGATGACCCGAAAATAAGTTGACTATTAAAAAGAACAGCTGAACATCAGTTCACAAATAAAAAACTGAGTGTCTATTTACATGTGCAAATAGCCCGCCTTGTTGGCAGAGGCTATTTACACTAACTCCGCCCATCAACGTGTGATTATAAAGCATTACAAAAGACTATCATCTAATAACAGCTCCAGTGGCACAGATGGTAAAGTACGTGTTGAAGTCATTTTTGACGCGATCGACCTGGGTTTGAATCGCATTTTGCCTAACTTTTTTTTCTACTTTTTCAAATCAGATATCACGTCGTTGTTATTGTTATTATTGCATACTGTTTTATAATGTACTACAATACTGAGGTGCAGATAATTGCCACTATCTGCAATAAGTAGTATAAATAGCAGAAAATGCTAGGTGTAAATAGAATCTATAGCTATTTGCATTTAGTGTAAACATTAAGTGTAACAAGGACATGAATTATATATATTATATATAACTGCCTCCTCATTTTAAAACACCACCGCACGCCACTGCTCTCGCGGTACTTTGATGTCATAAGCCGACCGGTCTGCGCAGCGCCGATGCATCTCGAACGAGCCTAGTGATGCAAAATCCGGTTCATTTCCGCGAACCCGTTCTTTTCGGACAGTTCGGCTCATTGAAGAGGTTCAAAAAGCAGATTCATCGGTTCCTGAAGCAAATAAAGTAATGATGTCACTAAACATTTCTTTTCTAACAACCCAGTGCCATGTTGTATCAATGAAACATTCAAATAAAGTCATTTGTGTCAACACATATTATACATTAAAATAAAAAAGTTATTTGTGTGAATGCATATTGCTGATTATTGCCTTTCATTCACTTAATGGTGTCAGTGGTCAGTTTCATTCACGGATCCTTTGTCAGATACGACTGACCAGTATTGACTAGCCTACAACTTGGATAAGATTCCTAAAACTTTCGCACCTACAGCACACATTACAGACACTGATGTAGAGGTTTGCATTCCCGCGGCTCACCCGACCAGATTTTTTGCGCCACGGGATTAAATTCCTGAATAAAACGCGGTAGCGCTCGGTACACTGTGGTGTAATTTGAACGGGAGCGGGCGGTCTTACAATATCCCGTTCCCGACGTCCATTCAGAACAGCATATCTGCGCTTTATTCTTATTGACCACCGGTACAGCTTGCGCTCAGGACTGTTATGCACGCGCTGCAGGCATGCTTTCTGCGTCACGCATTTGTGCGGTCTGTGCGCAGCATGTGCATAAGGATGCTCAGAACAGGCTGTACCGGTGGTAAATATACGGCCCTCAGACAGAACAGGCACCCGCGCAGACCTCTACACTGATGCACAAACACAGATATGTTCTACATGTCTAAAGTATAAATAAAGGATACACCAGTCTTATAAACTCCTTGATTTTGCTTAAACAACTTAAAATATAATTGTATAATTGCATAGTATCGTCGACTCACTCATCAGAATCCTCAGTAACTCTCGGCAACACTCTGGTTGAACCGGCTCATTTGGTTCTTTTTGAGTCCTTGGTAACTCTCTGCAAACTTCGACAGTTGGTTGAACTGGCTCAATGGGATCTTTTTGAGTCGGACATGCTACTTCGGCTGTGCGTCTTCCGTCGTCAACCTGGATCTAAAGTTCGATTCAGTTCAATTTTGTGAACCGGCTCGACCAGTTACTTCCTGAGAGCCGACTCAAAAGAATGATTCGTTCAAGAATCGACCATCACTAATTGGAGCTGAACTCAAGACAGTGGCCCTCCAGGACCGAGTTTGGACTCCCCTGAGATAGATGTTTGCATGTAAAAATTTTCACTTGCTGTAGGTTTTTTTAAGTAATAAATGGAAAAAAAGTTATATTTGTATTGCAATATTTTATTTTTTTCCATGGATCTCCGATTTGATTGGTTTTTGACAGTTCATTAAATATCAACGGCTAAAAAGTAACTAGTACTCTGAGTAGTTTTTGAGAAAAGTACTTTGTACTTTTACTTAATTCCTTTTTTAACACCTGTACTTTTACTTGTAATTGAGTATTATTTCAGCAATGTAACAGTACTTGTACTTTAGTAAACATTTTCAGTCTTCTTTCTACCACTACTAATATTTATATTTTATTTGATTTCAGCTTTATTTCAGTTAACGAAATCGATTTTTTTTTATAGTTTAGTTAACTATGACAACAGTGCATGTAGGTGCAAATTCCATGTAGACTTCATGATTTCAAATAACAAATGAATTGTTTTTTGGACTGATACGGAGCGACTAAATCAGATTCAATGCTGCATTTCTTCTATACAAAAGCATCTCTGTTGACGGTCTTTTACCTTGCCTTAAACCCTTCAGAATTCTCTTGAATGGTTTGATGGCATTTCAAGAGAAATTTTGTTGCTTCCACTCTTGTTCTTCATTATGAGGAACAGACCAAACTCTTTCATTAGTGGCTGGTGAAGTGGACTGACAGGAGAGAATTCATAGGGGACAAGCTGTAGTGTGTAATTGGGTCCATCCTGTCCATCTTGTCCTTCAGAGAGGTCACTTGAAGTCAAAGTTCTCTACAGGAATTTACTGTAAAAGTTTTCTTGTTTACTGTTTGCGTCTTTTTGGAAGTATGTTTGCATATCTTCTTAATTGTATTTTATTTTTTCATTTCATTATTTTATTCTTTCATTCATTTCATTGCCCCTTATACCTTATAGTATTATGAAAGAACCTAAGTGTGTTTTGTTTTTCTTTATCCTAAGTCACACAAACCCACATTGACAACCCTGCTTGAAAAAAACTCAAATAATAATACTTGAATAGGGGCTGTTTAAGAAAACAACACAACAAAATCTTGACTTGAGTGACACCATCTCAAGAAAATATGGCAAGGCATTGTGGGTAGTGGTGAGAATTCCTGGCCACCTCTGTCTGATTAAAATGTGATGTGTTGAAAGTTGGCTTTGATCTTAGAAAATGTCTGCGAGGGGAGCAGTTGGAATTTAGCTTGGGCTTTTCCCCTCCCGCTCTCTCTCTGTGATTTGGCCCTGCAGATGGAGGCTGATAGATAGTGTCACCATTCATTTCCTGCTCAAGCTCCTACACCAATCTGTGCAGACACTAGACCTGGAGCAGGGATCCAAAATTAATAGATCACATGCCGAGCTTTTGTGGCTTGTGCAGAGCTCTGTTTACTTCTATGCTTGTCTCTAAATGTATGCATGTGCTTTGGATACATGCACAGTTAACATGACATTTTGCAAATAACCCCAAAGACTTGGAACATCCCACCCCACGGAATGAATGGAAGAATACACCATATGAAA
This sequence comes from Sinocyclocheilus rhinocerous, assembly GCF_001515625.1. Classification (NCBI taxonomy): domain Eukaryota; kingdom Metazoa; phylum Chordata; class Actinopteri; order Cypriniformes; family Cyprinidae; genus Sinocyclocheilus; species Sinocyclocheilus rhinocerous. Next base: position 174,227 of record NW_015636527.1, read on the forward strand.
AAGACTCCTAATGTGGTTAAATGCTTTTCTTTGTCTCTGATTCCAGGCCTCCTGCACTGGCGGCCAGCCCGGCATTTTCTGATATCTCCCTCATCCGGATCACGCCACACCGGAACCCTTCAGTGGGGGTGGAGTCACCCTTTAACCCCCCACATCCATACATTAACCCCTACATGGACTATATCCGCTCACTGCACAGCAGTCCCTCTCTGTCCATGATCTCTGCGGCCAGGGTCCTCAGTCCCGCAGATGGTGAGTACCTCAGAGACCTGTTCTGCTCCTGCTAAAATTATTTTAAATTCTTCTAAATGTCAGCCTATTGTGAGCAGAGCGGACAATTCCAAGCATTAACTTCTAAATTTTACACAACACATGTCTTTCAGAAACTGATAATACCTTAAATGAATCTTAAATTCATTAAATCAATCTATCTATCTATCTTTACAGTTTTATCCAACTATCATTTTGTCAATCTATCTGGTGAGGCCCGGGATATGGCATTCGTATATCCCTCATCTTATCCCTCATCTGTCTGTGATGCTTCTCTCTGGAGGGGGGAGAACATAGTTTGATCGTTTGGCTGGGGTCACTCTCTTTGATCTTTGTCTCATGTCAGCAAACCTCTGGAGGAACATTCAACGTGTCAGGCAGAATCTAATGATCCTAAGTTAAGATGGGGATGAAGTTCAAGGCCATGGTTGAGGGCGGAGGGCACGATAAAGGAGGGAAGGATGAGTAGTGGGAATGGTTTAGAAGATGGACTCCAGAGGCCTGCCAGGAAGCCATTTTGGTTTTATGTGTGAAGTCAGACTGGGAAATCCATTACAGGTCAGCAGAGCCTGCTGTTTTTAAAGAGTCTCTGCAGTATGCTGGCCTCTTGGCCTTCTCCTCAGGCATGGAGTTTTAATTGAAGCCTGAAGCACAAATACCAAAGTGGGGCAATCAGAGGGGCCTCTCACAGGCCACAGATAATCATGACTGTATCGAACTGTGGTGCTATCTAACATCAGCCAGGTTTTACTATCTACCATGTGTCAAAGGAAGACATGAAGCATTACCATATAGTTATTAACTATTCCCAGATAAGAACCCCTATAAGGGCTAAATTAAACTTGTTGATGCAGTTTGGTTTGATGTGACCTTTTGGTGTTCTTGGTAAAAAGCCATTTGTTGAGTAAAATAAATCAGATTGTATAAATATTTAAATTGCATATAAGTAAGTTTTTATGCTAACTCTTTAATAACAGAATTATGTTTCTACTCCAGTTTGTTGTATTTGAATGTAAACATTCAAATGGTGTCTTGTAACGTCGACCAGAGTGTTTTAGGATTTTCCCAGATGTCAGGAATAAAAGAAGGAAAAGAATACTCATAGACGAGAGAGTTGGTGATCCCATACGTCTTTATACGTAGCTTCAAATGATCCTCGCACTCTCCGCATACATGGAGGAGAGTGGGGGAGAAATTACAAGACACACTTTGGCAGAATTACAAATAAAAATAA
>NW_015636527.1:175926-179978 GCF_001515625.1 Sinocyclocheilus rhinocerous
CCAGCAAACATGCCCCTTTGGGGCCCGTGTGGGCCCACTGCGGGCAAAAAAATCTTCCCCGCGCGGGAAGCCCGCTGTGGGCCCACACGGGCCCCAAAGGGGCATGTTTGCTGGGTCATAGACGAGAGAGTTGGTGATCACGTCTTTATACGTAGCTTCAAAGGATCCTCGCACTCTCCGCATACATGGAGGAGAGAGGGGAGAAAATTACAAGACACACTTTGGCAGAATTACAAATAAAAATAAAAGAATCAGGATGCTTTCTGGAGCAGAGTATAGTAGAACAGTCCGCTATATTACCAGCGCAAACGTTACCCAGTCACACGCACCTAGACAACGCATGACACCACAGGAGGTGCCTTAAAGGTACATAACAAATTAGGTGGCTGTTACAGTCTGTAATAAAAACTTGTTTTCATGACAGATTTAATAAAACATACATTAATGGAGAAAACGTTAAGCAAAAAAAAAAAAAATTATATATATATATATGAGCAATATCACACTCGTAGCCATGCGCTATGGCTGTATATCGGCACAGCTGTGATCTGGCCGTAGGCAAGAGGCCGCAGGTAATCACAGCGTGCCGATATACAGCCATATCGCACGGCTACGAGTGTGATATTGTGTTTATACAACAGTTTGACAGCACACAAGTGTGTAAATACATAAGAAACAAAAACGGAGTGTCTTTACAACCCCTTTTTTCTGCAAACTACTTCCTTCCGCCATGGATTCAAATCTCAAATTGACTGTTTAACAGCTAAACCCAAGCCTCCGTTACTAATTTGAAAACATCACTTTAGAACTAGTAACAAAGGAACGTTGAGTTGTTTCATTGAAAGCTTATTGTATTAGAAGCCGATCATACAAAACGTGTATTTTAGTTTTGAAAACGCAAGGTGCACCGCACTGCCATTTTTTGGTTGACTTTTTGTAAAAGTGCAGTGCGCTGCGGTTTTTAATGTTGCTAGGCAACCACTGAGTCAGCTGTCCTGTCAGTCTAATCAAGGATTATAGCGTGAACACTCTAAAATCTTTGGTTTGCTGTTAAGTCAACTGTCATATTAGCAGAAACTTAAAAAAATGTTTTAAATACAGCTCCGGGTAACCCTCGACAGCCACCACAAGTTTCTCCTCCATCATTGCAGTCTCTGGATGTTCCCAGCAACTGTAAGCTTCCGTCATCACAACGGAATGCCCGCCTCTCCATTAATTTGATTGGACAATGGAAAAAAAATGCAAATGACGTTGGGTGCTTTTCTGCTCAGAGTTGATTAGGGATGGGCAATACCACTTATTTTGTTTTCGATATGATACCGATACTTTTTAAGGTCAGTATCGTCAATATCTATACCAATACAATACTTCTAAACTGAACTTTTAAATTATGAAATTTATTAAATTATTAAATTACTAAGAGTAAAATGGGTAATGATATCCAATTAACTTTATATTTGGAACACATTTTATCATTCACATTCATTCATTTCATGCCTTAATTGCAACTTATTAGGTTATATTTTTGTTTACACATGGTTTCTGTCCTCTGATAAGCATTGTTCTGGGGTGCCGTTCCCAAATGCGTCAATGGTTTCTTATGATACTTTTGGGAAAATCAGCCCTGTTTGAATGCACTGTCAGAAGTGAGTGAATGCTCTCTGTAATTGATTGGTTCTGTCTTGCAGAGCCTGCAGAGACCTTTGGAGGGGCAGGTGCTCAAAGTATAAAAGGGGCACATGGAACACGACTTTTAATAGGACTGTGCTCCTTGCTGATACGTGTATCGAAATGGATGCTTCTGTATTGATACAGAAAAGACCAATTTAAGTTTAAAAGTTAAATATTTTTTTCTTTGCACCTCTTAATTACTCTGGAATTAGAAACTGAATTATATTATTATTATTATTGAGTTTAAAGGATATAGTGGTTTTGCTGTTGTAAACACTACTGTTGCTGTTATTTAAAATAGAATTCTATTCTAATCATGTTCTGAATTTATTCATTTTAATGATAATGAAAATAAAAACAGGACTAAAAATCATAATTCGGAGGATGAGAAAATGAGTATAAGCCTGTTTTACCAGTGTTGTGATAATTATTTTTAAGGCACTCTACGTTTTTTAAATAAATACTGTAATAATAATAGTATGAATAGTTTTTAGTCAGATAACATAAAAAAGACAAGAACCCTCGACGCCCTTCACATTTTTCCAATCAAACAGCAAGAACGAAAGAGAACAGGCACCTTTGTTTACATTGCTGTGTGTAGAACTACGTTTAATATTTAATAAATATTTAATTTTAATAAAATGCAAATTTCCCCCCCGCACTTTATTCGGGCAGGTGTGTTCACGTAGAGGTTTCTAGATTTAAATCCAAAGAGACAGTATCGATAGTTTATGCATGACCTGACATTTTATTCGTATCCAAAATGAGAAGATATGAAAATCAAGAGTGCTAAACACTCTCATGCAGTGCATGTTTCATTTATACTCAAAGCCATTGGGTGCTCATGGAAGTAATAACTTATGAAGTGCAGGAAATCCCTAATATGGACAAAAGCTTTTTTTTTTCTTTCTTTTTTTTCACGTACGACATGCCATTCCATAAGGAATATTACTGTCACGATCTGCTACGGTGCGGGAACATGGAGCAAGGAACGAGGAGACCAAGAGTACAGAAACCAAGGAATTTATTCATCTTCACGGGGAATCACACGTAGCACTGTAGACACAAACAATACCGGACGCTGGAGCACACACAGGGAACACTATTTATACACACAGGAGGAGGGGATGACGAGACACACCTGGGAGCAATGAAACATCATGGGAAACACCTGGGACAAATTAAACATGGGAAAGGAAGGCACATGAGGAAAACAACCACAAAACACGGAACAGAGTCTGACATAACGCCCCCCTCCGGAAGGCGTGTCCTCACGCCATATAACATCCAATGGGGAGGGGGGGTTGGGCACTCTGGAGGCCCCTCAGGACAGACACGGGACAGTGGGCCTCCAGAGCGGTACCCGTTCCGGGTGCCATGGCGGAGCAGGGGACTCGGGAGGCCAAGGCGGAGCCGGGGCTTATGATACTTTTGGGAAACGCAGCCCTGTTTGAATGCACTGTCAGAAGTGAGTGAATGCTCTCTGTAATTGATTGGTTCTGTCTTGCAGAGCCTGCAGAGACCTTTGGAGGGGCAGGTGCTCAAAGTATAAAAGGGGCACATGGAACACGACTTTTAATAGGACTGTGCTCCTTGCTGATACGTGTATCGAAATGGATGCTTCTGTATTGATACAGAAAAGACCAATTTAAGTTTAAAAGTTAAATATTTTTTTCTTTGCACCTCTTAATTACTCTGGAATTAGAAACTGAATTATATTATTATTATTATTGAGTTTAAAGGATATAGTGGTTTTGCTGTTGTAAACACTACTGTTGCTGTTATTTAAAATAGAATTCTATTCTAATCATGTTCTGAATTTATTCATTTTAATGATAATGAAAATAAAAACAGGACTAAAAATCATAATTCGGAGGATGAGAAAATGAGTATAAGCCTGTTTTACCAGTGTTGTGATAATTATTTTTAAGGCACTCTACGTTTTTTAAATAAATACTGTAATAATAATAGTATGAATAGTTTTTAGTCAGATAACATAAAAAAGACAAGAACCCTCGACGCCCTTCACATTTTTCCAATCAAACAGCAAGAACGAAAGAGAACAGGCACCTTTGTTTACATTGCTGTGTGTAGAACTACGTTTAATATTTAATAAATATTTAATTTTAATAAAATGCAAATTTCCCCCCCGCACTTTATTCGGGCAGGTGTGTTCACGTAGAGGTTTCTAGATTTAAATCCAAAGAGACAGTATCGATAGTTTATGCATGACCTGACATTTTATTCGTATCCAAAATGAGAAGATATGAAAATCAAGAGTGCTAAACACTCTCATGCAGTGCATGTTTCATTCATACTCAAAGCTGGAGGGCACACTCGTGCAGAGAGTCCAAAAACGGACTAAGAGAAGTAATAACTTG
>NW_015636527.1:181768-183093 GCF_001515625.1 Sinocyclocheilus rhinocerous
TATAAATCGGAGGATGAGAAAATCAGTATAAGCCTGTTTTACCAGTGTTGTGATAATTATTTTTAAGGCACTCTACGTTTTTTAAATAAATACTGTAATAATAATAGTATGAATAGTTTTTAGTCAGATAACATAAAAAAGACAAGAACCCTCGACGCCCTTCACATTTTTCCAATCAAACAGCAAGAACGAAAGAGAACAGGCACCTTTGTTTACATTGCTGTGTGTAGAACTACGTTTAATATTTAATAAATATTTAATTTTAATAAAATGCAAATTTCCCCCCCGCACTTTATTCGGGCAGGTGTGTTCACGTAGAGGTTTCTAGATTTAAATCCAAAGAGACAGTATCGATAGTTTATGCATGACCTGACATTTTATTCGTATCCAAAATGAGAAGATATGAAAATCAAGAGTGCTAAACACTCTCATGCAGTGCATGTTTCATTTATACTCAAAGCCATTGGGTGCTCATGGAAGTAATAACTTATGAAGTGCAGGAAATCCCTAATATGGACAAAAGCTTTTTTTTTTCTTTCTTTTTTTTCACGTACGACATGCCATTCCATAAGGAATATTACTGTCACGATCTGCTACGGTGCGGGAACATGGAGCAAGGAACGAGGAGACCAAGAGTACAGAAACCAAAGAATTTATTCATCTTCACGGGGAATCACACGTAGCACTGTAGACACAAACAATACCGGACGCTGGAGCACACACAGGGAACACTATTTATACACACAGGAGGAGGGGATGACGAGACACACCTGGGAGCAATGAAACATCATGGGAAACACCTGGGACAAATTAAACATGGGAAACTTTCGGCTTGCCACATTAACTGCCGGCTGACTGGACTCGGGAACGGCCGGCTTTCTTGACTCGGGAACGCCGGCGGAAGGGGTTCCGGATCGGAATCGGAGACTCTCCAGACACCGGATGACGGTCTCCTTCCAGTTGAGGTCGGTGGTGTCTGGGAGCTCCCTGGGATGATGGAATGTCATTCCGATCCGGAGCAGCGTTGCGAGGGTTTCCCCCTCGAGGGAGCTGGTGAGGGCGAGCTACACACTCCCGATAAATATTTGTTATTAAAGCATCAACATTCACAGAACACTGTTATTTTTAACTAAAGCAAGCGGCTGCTGCGTGCATGGTTTGGCATGGCAGAATGACAGCAAAGAGCGCTGCATATATAATCTCTAAAAGACATCTCAGTTCATCGCAATCTTACAAATCTCTATTATAACACAATACATATATGCATAATGAATCTTTCATAATGTCTACAATTCATGTGTTATAATGAGAGGATTCGTGAACAC
>NW_015636527.1:183148-187665 GCF_001515625.1 Sinocyclocheilus rhinocerous
CACACACGAGTGTCTACCCGCCCGCAGTAGCACTCGCCCATCTCGTCCCGCGCCGCACTCTCTTGCGTCGGGTCTCGCGGGAGCAGGTATCCTTTTTACAATCTCTAGATTATAAAACACTGCATTCTGTCAGCAATGTAACGCGGCAGTAACGTATAGAGACCTCGGCTTGTAACTATACTCTAATTACTATTTTGAAAATTGTAATGCGTTAAATTACTCCATTACTAAAAAAGTAATCAAATTACAGTAACACGTTACTAAGTAATGCGTTACTGCCCAACACTGCTAATGGCGCGAGGGGGTAGCATGGTGGGGTAGCATTACCTGGGGGGATATTCAGCAGATAATAATTCATTCAGGACCACCCCCCCCTTATTCTTTTTGCGCTCCTCCTCTCTGTCTCTCACTCATAGCAATCTAACAGTTAGAAGGGTGTGTTTAAGGATATTCTGCCCAAGCCGTCAAACTGACGTCATCAGAAAAGGAATGCCATTACAGAGCGGAAGTAAATGTTCAGATTTTGATTAAAGATTAGGAAGACAAACAATTTTTTTCAGCGGGTTAACTTGCACGGATTAATTGTTCACATCATTACTAGCAATGTGTGCTAGTAAAGTAAATAAAGTCCATTTTGATTTCATGCGGACTTTAAGATCAGGTTCACTGGGCTCACAAAGCTCGATATAAACCTTCTCTCCCAACTCAGAATTTGAACCAGAGTTTGTGAGGAGCCTGTGCACCTGAACGTGTGACACGTGCAGCAAACAGCCAATTAAGAGATGTCCTTATTAAAAATGTAATAAATTTAAATGCATTTACAAGGCAGGAATAAACACTTTTGCTGCAGCAAAAGTTTGGCAGCAGAAAGAAAATATATGTCTATGCATTTTAAAAGTTGGATATATTAAAGCTTATCTATCTATCTATATATGTGCTGCCCGTAGAAATTGAAATGGTATTTTTGTGTATTATTTTACTAGTTTATTTGTATATATTGTGAATTATTTCCTCCGGCACTTTTATTTTGAAATCGCGATCTCACTGCGCGGAAGCGCGAAGTTTTGGGTATGTTCAGAAATGAAAGAGAAGGAATGATGACGAAGCACAGCTCAGAAATGCGATCTTTTAACCATTTAGCTCTGGAAAACATTTGACTGCAAGTAGTTTACGATCTTAATCAAGTTGTTATGGAGGTTTGAATGTAACAAGTGATTTGACTTTATTTGATGTTAAAACGAACACAGTTATTGAAGAGAACGGTTGTAAATGAGAGCAAACAGTTGACTGTTATCAAACAGGATAATTGCAATTATGTTTTCTTGTAATGTTTATTTACATATTGCATTTTCTATATTTTCAGTTTTACAGTAAAGTATAATCACCAAGAAAAGTACGCCTTGGGACTTTATCCTAAATGTTTGCTATCTGTCTAATGGAGCACAGTCACGTTCTATGAGGGCAGAATAGTAAAAAGCCATCATCGCAGCGGGCTAAGCTTAACAAGGTCACTGCATGAACAGCTCACGATACTGCGGTCATCCAAGAGAGTTCCTCCTCCTGAAGATAAGGTGCATCTCACAATGGAGCAACAACAAGGAACAAGCGATCAAATGACTGAAGCCAGGGAACAAGTGAAGACAATCACAGAGCCTCTTCAGCAGATAGAAAGGCGATCTCAATCCCCCAGGTCATCATCATCAAAAAGGTACAGCACAAGCTCAGCAGCTATAAGAGCCAGAGCAAAAGCAGTTGCAGCACGTGCTCAAATTGCCTATGCAGAGAAAGAAGCAAGTATGATGAAGCAAAAAGCAGAACTTGAAGCAAGTATGCTGAAGCAAAAAGAAGATTTGGATGCAAGTCTACACATCTTAAAGGTTGAACGTGCAGCAGCAGTCGCTTCAGCCGAAGCAGCAGCGTATGAGGAAGCAGAAGAAGAGCTTGTAAGTGGAGAGCTTCATATAAAAGCAGTTTCTGACATATCACCTATGAATGTTGCTCAGCGTACCTGTGAGTATGTACAACAGCACTCAAGAGAATCATTCTCAGAACTCCCATTTAATGTTGCGCCGTTAGAAACCAAAGTTAAGTCACCATTGCCTTCAGCTGCGGCTGGTGTTGATTATACCCTGCTGGCACTGCCTAATGTAGATGTAGACAATGAGTATTTCACAAGTCAAAAGAATTGTGCTGTAAAGAAAGAAGCAGAAAATCAGAATGATGTTAAACGAACATAATTTCATCATTCTTCACAATATGTACCAGAGACACACGTTACATCAGATCTACTAAATATCTGATCAGACGTGAAATGGTTAATTCTGGTCTTCTGAAATTTGATGACTGCCCAGAGAACTATTGGGCATGGAAAGCTTCCTTCGTTAATTCAACTAGAGAACTGAATCTGATAGCGAGAGAGGAGCTGGATTTGATGGTAAAGTGGCTAGGAAAAGACTCCTCTGAACAAGTAAAAATAATAAGATCTGTGCATGTTCTCAATGCAACAACAGCAATCAGAATGGCTTGGCAGCGCTTAGAGGAGTGCTATGGAGCACCAGAAGTGATTGAAAATGCACTTCTAAAGAAAATTGAGAATATACCGAAACTGTCAAACAAAGACAACCACAAATTGCGAGAGTTAGGAGATATCCTTCTAGAACTGGGAGTGTGCAAAGGCCGATGGGTACCTTCCAGGTCTTGCTTATCTCGAAACGCCACGTGGGGTTAATCCAATAGTGGAGAAATTACCCACAAATCTCCAAGACAAATGGATAGTTCAGGGGTCCAAATATAAGGAAGACTATCAAGTAGCTTTCCCACGCTTTGCCTTTTTCTTTTTCAGTTTGTGAGAAGTCAAGCTAAAATAAGGAATGATCCCAGTTTTTCATTCTCCTCCTCTAGTTATCTGTTGAAATCTGGAAAAAGCACTGTAACTGTACATCAAACAGAGGTGTCATCTCCGACATTAGACCTCCAGTCTAAACAGTCTCAGAAACGACTTGAAAGTCCTGCTCGGCAATGTCCTATTCACCGCAAGCCTCATCCTCTAAAAAAGTGTAAGGCCTTTAGAAAGAAATCAATAAAGGGAGCGCAGATCTTTTCTAAAAGAAAATCAGATCTGCTTCAGATGTTGTGACTCGAACAAACACATTGCAAAAAATTGCACGGTACCAATAAAATGCTCTGAATGTAACAGCGAACGACATATTGCAGCTTTGCACCCAGATTCAGCAGTCTTAACTACAGAAAAGCCTGTCAAGGAGAAAGAGCAATGCGGGGAGCAGACTGAGACCTCACCCACCTCAGTTACTTCAAAATGCACAGAGATATGTGGCGAATCTAGTCACGGAAGATCATGTTCCAAAATTTGTCTGGTGACCGTGTATCCTGCGAGCAAGAGAGAGAAAGCAGTTAGGGTGTACGCTGTCTTGGATGAACAAAGTAACAGATCTTTAGCCAAGACAGAGTTTTTCAATCTTTTTGAGATTGAAGCCAATTTCGCGCCATACACTATTAAGACCTGTTCTGGGGTGAATCAGACTTCTGGACGGAGAGCCACCAATTTTATGGTAAAATCTCTAGATGGACAAACAAAACTCTCACTGCCAACATTGATAGAGTGTGATATGCTGCCAGATGATAGAACAGAGATCCCCTCTCCAGAGGTGGCTCGCCATTATCCTCATCTAAGGCCAGTTGCAAATCAGATCCCTGCTGTTGATCCTGATGCTCCCATCCTCTTGCTTTTAGGATGAGACATTCTGAGGGTGCACAAAGTTAGAGAGCAAATAAATGGACCTAATGATGCACCATATACTCAGCGACTGGATCTTGGATGGGTGATTGTTGGGGAAGTATGCCTGGGAACAGCGCATTGGCCTTCAAGTGTGAACGTCTATCGAACACACGTGCTCAGTAATGGTCGTCCATCATATTTCACTGCGTGCCCGAAACAGATTCAAGTAAAGGAATGTGTTTGCGAAATGCCAAAGCAACACACTACCATGCTACCAGATCTTGATGGAAAATCAGGTGTAAGGAAAACTGATAACTTAAGCTGTGCAGTATTCCAAAAAACGCCAGATGACGACAAGCCTGGGCTGTCTATGGAGGATAGAGCTTTCTTAGAAATCATGGACAGTGATGTCTTCCAGGATTCTGCAAACAGTTGGGTCGCACCGTTACCCTTTCGTTCCCTGAGGTCTCGATTGCCAAATAATAGAGATCAGGCTCTGAAACGTCTCACATCACTTCGTAGAACTCTAGATAAAAAAATGATGAAACGCCAGTTCATTGAATATATGCAAAAACTTTTTGACAACGACCATGCAGAGCACGCCCCTCCCATAGATAATGAAGAAGAGCACTGGTACCTTCCCATGTTTGGTGTGTACCACCCACAAAAACCTGATCAAATCAGGGTTGTGTTCGATTCGATAAGGTTTTTGGACAATGACCTAGACAAAGAAGTAACAGAGTACAGGATGAAGGTCCATGTATTTGGCAAATTTGGCAAT
>NW_015636527.1:188605-192705 GCF_001515625.1 Sinocyclocheilus rhinocerous
TCCAGAGGTGGCTCGCCATTATCCTCACCTAAGGCCAGTTGCAAATAAGATCCCTGCTGTTGATCCTGATGCTCCCGTCCTCTTGCTTTTAGGAAGAGACATTCTGAGGGTGCACAAAGTTAGAGAGCAAATAAATGGACCTAACGATGCACCATATGCTCAGCAACTAGATCTTGGATGGGTGATTGTTGGGGAAGTATGCCTGGGAACAGCGCATCGACCTTCAAGTGTGAACGTCTATCGAACCCACGTGCTCAGTAATGGTCGCCCATCATATTTCACTCCGTGCCCGAAACAGATTCAAGTAAAGGAATGTGTTTGCGGAATGCCAAAGCAACACACTACCATGCTACCAGATCTTGATGGAAAATCAGGTGTAAGGAAAACTGATAACTTAGGCTGTGCAGTATTCCAAAAAACGCCAGATGACGACAAGCCTGGGCTGTCTATGGAGGATAGAGCTTTCTTAGAAATCATGGACAGTGATGCCTTCCAGGATTCTGCAAACAGTTGGGTCGCACCGTTACCCTTTCGTTCCCTGAGGTCTCGATTGCCAAATAATAGAGATCAGGCTCTGAAACGTCTCACATCACTTCGTAGAACTCTAGATAAAAAAATGATGAAACGCCAGTTCATTGAATATATGCAAAAACTTTTTGACAACGACCATGCAGAGCACGCCCCTCCCATAGATAATGAAGAAAGAGCACTGATACCTTCCCATGTTTGGTGTGTACCACCCACAAAAACCTGATCAAATCAGGGTTGTGTTCGATTCGAGTGCAGAGTTTGAAGGAATGTCCCTTAACAAGGCATTACACAGTGGGCCTGATTTAAACAACACACTCCTTGGTGTTCTCATGAGGTTCCGAAAGGAGAGCATTGCAGTGACTGCGGATGTACAGCAGATGTTTTATTGTTTTGTAGTGCATGAGGACCACAGAGATTTTTTAAGGTTTTTGTGGTATGAGGACAACGACCTAGACAAAGGGATAACAGAGTACAGGATGAAGGTCCATGTATTTGGCAATAGTCCTTCACCTGCTGTGGCAATTTACTGCATGCGACGTGCTGCTCTGCAGGGAGAAAACGATCATGGCAATGATGCGAAGCACTTTGTAGTAAGACATTTTTATGTGGATGATGGACTAACTTCAGTCTCCACTTCTGAGGAAGCCATTGATCTCTTCAGAAACACACAAAAGATGATAGCAGAGTCAAATCTTAGGTTACACAAAATTGCATCGAACAGCAAAACTGTTATGGGAGCATTTCCCAAAGAGGATCATGCCAAAGACTTGAAGGACTTGGACCTAGGAGTTGATAGTTTGCCTGTCCAACACAGTCTTGGTCTTACCTGGAACCTGGAAACTGACAGCTTCAACTTCCATGTGAATCAAGAAGAGAAGCCCTTTACGAGAAGGGGTGTTCTGTCCACGGTGGATAGTCTATACGACCCACTTGGATTTCTAGCTCCGGTTGTGATGCGAGGGAAAGCACTACTCAGAGAACTTTCTTCTGAACAAAGTGACTGGGATGCACCTCTTTCAACTGAAAAACAAGCAGAGTGGAATGAATGGAGATGTTCCCTAACAACACTGGAACAATTGCAGATTAAAAGGCTGTATGTACCTGTTTCGCTGTCTGCCACACAAAGGAAAGAACTGAGCTTCTTCTCAGATGCCTCCAAAGTCGCGATAGGAGCAGTAGCTTACCTTAGGGTAGTGGACAGTAATAACCAATACCAAGTTGGGTTCGTCATGGGGAAAGCAAAATTAGCACTTCGTCCAGCTCACACAATTCCTCGCTTAGAATTATGCGCAGCTGTGCTAGCAGTAGAAATGTACGAAATGATCAGAGATGAGATTGATGAGGAAATAGATTCAGTCAGGTTCTTCACAGACAGCAGGATAGTGTTAGGATATATCCATAACGTCAGTAAGAGATTCTATGTATATGTAGCAAATAGGGTAGCTCGGATAAGGAAGTCAACACATCCTGACCAGTGGTATTATGTGAATACCAACAACAACCCAGCAGACCTTGCCACCAAAGCTGTATCAGCAGAGCATTTGCAGGACACATGTTGGTTTTCTGGACCACAATTTCTACTCCAGAGAGATGCCCAAGAATTGACAGAAACCTTTGAATTGGTGGAACCTGATTCTGAAATTCGACCTGACATACCAGTTCTTGCAACAAAGATTTTTGTAGCTCAATTAAGCACTCACAGATTTGAGAGGTTCTCTAGCTGGAAAAGTCTTTGTAAGTCGATAGCTCAACTAATCCATATTGCAAGATCCTACTGTGGTAAAACAGATGACACGCGTTGCAAAGGTTGGCATCACTGCGACAAATCCTGTAGCGCAAGTGAGTTGACACAAGCCAAGTATACAATCATACACTGTGTGCAACATGAAACATTTATGGAAGAGTTTGAGTGCCTTGAAAATGGAGTGGTCCTTCCAAATCGAAGCCTCAAAAAACTAAATCCAGTAATTGATAATGGTTTGCTGAGAGTAGGAGGTTGCATATCTTAATCAGACCTGTCTCAAAGAGAAAAGCATCCTCTCATTATCCCACGCAAACACCATATTGCCACCCTCCTGGTAAGACACTGTCACAGCCAAGTAGCACACCAGGGACGCCATTTTACTGATAGAGCCATCAAAGCTGCTGGATTTTGGATAATAGGGAGCAAACATCTCGTTTCCAATGTCATTCACAACTGTGTTATCTGCCGCAAGCAAAGAGGAAGATTGCAGACTCAAAGGATGGCAAATTTGCGTGCAGATAGACTGTCGACTGAACCACCCTTTACTAACGTGGGCATTGATGTGTTTGGCCCATGGAGTGTGGTCACACGTCGTACAAGAGGTGGCAGTGCAGATTCAAAACGCTGGGCAGTGATTTTCGTGTGCTTGTCTGTCAGAGCAGTGCATATTGAGCTAATTGAGTCCATGTCTACATCAAGTTTTATAAATGCATTGTAACGATTTTTCTCTATCCGTGGCCCAGCAAAAATACTTCGATCTGATAGAGGTACAAACTTTGTAGGTGCCTGCAAAGAGTTGAAAATCAACGTGAATGCCTACCTCAAAGACACAGGATGCACGTGGATCTGCAATCCACCCCATGCTTCACACATGGGGGGATCCTGGGAGAGACTCATTGGAGTTGCTAGACAAATGCTAGATGGTATGCTGATTCAAAAACCCACACACCTCACGCATGAGATTCTGGTGACTCTAATGGCTGAAGTTATGGCAATCATAAATGTAAGGCCTTTAGTACCAGTGTCTACAGACCCAGACGCTCCTGAAATACTAACTCCAGCATTGTTGTTGACACAGAAATGGAACACAGTTGCAGTTCCTAAGGGAGATTTTGACACAACTGATCTCCACACAAAACAGTGGAAACAAGTGCAGTATCTTGCCGATACCTTTTGGAAAAGATGGCGAAGGGAATATTTGTCAACACTGCAGAATCATAAAAAGTGGCCTGATGCAAAACAAATGTGAAAGTTGGTGATGTTGTGCTTTTGAAAGAAAGTCAAGCACCAAGGAACAGCTGGCCTATTGGACTTGTCGTAAAAACCATTCCAAGTGCAGACAAATTGGTTCGTAAAGTGGACCTGAAAATTGTTGACCAAGGAACCACTAAATTCTTTATGAGACCAATATCGGAAATAGTCGTTCTCTTTTCTCCTAAGACTTTAATACATTACTGAAAGACTCTAAAAAGCAAGAAAAGAAAAAAGTTAATGTCGAAGTAGTGGCATAATTTCATTATACCATGCGGGAAGTGTGCTGCCCTTAGAAATTGAAATGGTATTTTTGTGTATTATTTTAATATTTTATTTGTATATATTGTGAATTATTTCCTCCGGGACTTTTATTTTGAAATCGCGATCTCACTGTACGGAAGCGCGGAAGTTGGTATGTTCAGAAACGAAAGAGAAGGAATGATGACGCAGCACAGCTCAGAAATGCGATATTTTAACAGTTTAGCTCTGGAAAACATTTGACTGTAAGTAGTTACAATCTTAATCAAGTTGTTATGGAGGTTTGAATGTAACAAGTGATTTGACTTTCTTT
>NW_015636527.1:193487-195047 GCF_001515625.1 Sinocyclocheilus rhinocerous
AATGCCTACCTCAAAGACACAGGATGCACGTGGATCTTCAATCCACCCCATGCTTCACACATGGGGGGATCCTGGGAGAGACTCATTGGAGTTGCTAGACGAATTCTGGATGGTATGCTGATTCAAAAACCCACACACCTCACGCATGAGATTCTGGTGACTCTAATGGCTGAAGTTATGGCAATCATAAATGCGAGGCCTTTAGTACCAGTGTCTACAGACCCAGACGCTTCTGAAATACTAACTCCAGCATTGTTGTTGACACAGAAATGGAACACAGTTGCAGTTCCTAAGGGAGATTTTGACACAACTGATCTCCACACAAAACAGTGGAAACAAGTGCAGTATCTTGCCGATACCTTTTGGAAAAGATGGCGAAGGGAATATTTGTCAACACTGCAGAATCATAAAAAGTGGCCTGATGCAAAACAAATGTGAAAGTTGGTGATGTTGTGCTTTTGAAAGAAAGTCAAGCACCAAGGAACAGCTGGCCTATTGGACTTGTCGTAAAAACCATTCCAAGTGCAGACAAATTAGTTCGTAAAGTGGAACTGAAAATTGTTGACCAAGGAACCACTAAATTCTTTATGAGACTAATCTCAGAAATAGTCATTCTCTTTTCTCCTAAGACTTAAAGACATTACTGAAAGACTCTAAAAAGCAAGAAAAGAAAAAAGTTAATGTCGAAGTAGTGGCATAATTTCATTATACCATGCGGGAAGTGTGCTGCCCTTAGAAATTGAAATGGTATTTTTGTGTATTATTTTACTATTTTATTTGTATATATTGTGAATTATTTCCTCCGGGACTTTTATTTTGAAATCGCGATCTCACTGAGCGGAAGCGCGGAAGTTTGGGTATTAGTGATGGGAAGTTCGGATCATTTTACCGACTCGGACCTTTGAGTCTCGTTCAGCAAAATGAACGAATCTTTTTTCGAGTCATTTCGTTCATTTTAGCAAAATATAATTAAAATGTTACGTGTTACTTCCCTAACACGTCTACTACTTACGCAAACGTTGATCACACTACAAACAATACAAAACTGCTATAAGAAACAGAAAAGATGAATTCATTGTTTACCTGGGTCTTCAGTCCATGATTAGCTCACCTCACCTCTTATCCGACAAGTCTTCGGGTTTGAGTCGTTCGTTCATGATGTGACAGCCCCATAAACTTAACCAATGCAGTCTGAGCTGGAAAGAGAAATGATTAGTTCATCTCTCGAGTCTTTCGAATCATACGTTTTTTTGTCACGTGACGTGATAGCATTGGATAGAGAAGTTAGTTAATTTACAAGCTTCCTTACAAACGGGTGCATAGTTATTATTATTATTATCATCATTATTATAATTATTATTTACTCTTACAGTTACGTAATGCGGTTCTGGTCTCAAATTGTAGCTTTTTACTTCTTACAGTTTATAAATGTGTGAATTTCTGTCATGATGGTTCTTTTCCATAACACTGAATGTTGTAACAAAGGTAACAAAGAGTTGGTTATTATTATTAAGTCTCTTTCCGGCTCAGACTGCATAGGGTAAGCTTATGGGGCTGTCA
>NW_015636527.1:196585-197907 GCF_001515625.1 Sinocyclocheilus rhinocerous
ATGTTTAACCAAAAGATTGAAGGGTGATTCTCAAAAATCTGTATTTTCTGCAAG
This sequence comes from Sinocyclocheilus rhinocerous, assembly GCF_001515625.1. Taxonomy (NCBI): domain Eukaryota; kingdom Metazoa; phylum Chordata; class Actinopteri; order Cypriniformes; family Cyprinidae; genus Sinocyclocheilus; species Sinocyclocheilus rhinocerous. The sequence continues at coordinate 196,640 of NW_015636527.1, forward strand.
CTTTTTTCAAGATAAATTTAGATGTCTTTCCAAAAAAGTACTCCAAAAGGACACCAAAGAACCAATTGATATAAGGAGCCCATATAAGCACATATGAAAGAAAAAAAAATGCTAAAAAAACTGAATTGTATAGTATGTGTACAGTGCAACAGTAAAGAGCTTTTTTACATTTTAGAGAAGTCAAGTTGCGATACCGAACAGCACCACATGAAGATGCCAAAAAAAGTCAAGTCACCTTTATTTATATAGTGCTTTTAACAATACAGATTGTGTCAAAGCAACTGTACAGCATTAATTAGGAAAATAGTGTGTCAATAATGCAAAACGACAATAGTAAACACTCAATTTTCAGTTAAAGGCAGTTAATCATTGAATTCAGTGATGTCATCATCCAGCTCAGTTCAGTTTAAATAGTATCTGTGAAATCAAGTCGACGGTATCGCTGGAAATTATGTGTCCCCAACTAAGCAAGCCAGAGGCGACAGCGGCAAGGAACCAAAACTCCATCGGTGACAGAATGGAGAAACCTTGGGATAAACCAGGCTCAGTCGGGGGGCCAGTTCTTCTCTGGCCAGACGCAACCAGCTGTTCAGTAAAAAACCCTAAACCAACTGCCTGCTGACTGCATATATCTACCACAGTACACGGATCCATTCACAATAACTAAACACAGCAACATACACATGACAAATCAAAACATTATCATGAATGTGTGTGGAAACAACGTGAATGTACGGAAATGTCTGTGCCTACGCATAAATACAATGTGCGATCAGTGCGTCAAGAGCACTCATACACGCATTAATATAACAGACTCACGCGTGCTTACTGTACGACTCCTGTACGCCACCGCAATCGTCTTTACCTTGATTGCAGTCTTCATCCATCAAAACTTTACTAGCAAGACTGGTTATCCAGTCGAGAAAACGTAGTTTGCGTCTCATCTGGCCATACAGCGGTGGGATGTGTTGACAATCCGTTCAGTCTGTACTTCATACAGTACGACGTGTGAGGTCTCGCGCTATTCAGAGACAATCACAGAATATGACAGAGCTCGTATTTTACAGCGAAACACACTGAAATGAATAATTTACTGAAAACGCAACGCGAGTCTCTGTTCTCTCTGCAATCTCTGATGTAATCAGCCTGGTTTCCTTTATATTAGCACTGTTTTGGATGGATTGTTTGAATGCTTTCACTTACTGGATCATTGGACTGAAAACTTTCCCGGAGTTTAGCGGCTTAAAATGATCTAATCGCAAGCAGAG
>NW_015636527.1:198896-200178 GCF_001515625.1 Sinocyclocheilus rhinocerous
ATCCATCAAAACTTTACTAGCGAGACTGGTTATCCAGGCGTGAAAACGTAGTTTGCGTCTCATCTGGCCATACAGCGGTGGGATGTGTTGACAATCCGTTCAGTCTGTACTTCATACAGTACGACGTGTGAGGTCTCGCGCTATTCAGAGACAATCACAGAATATGACAGCTCGTGTTTTAAAGTGAAACACACTGGAATTAATAATTTACTGAAAACGCAGCGCGAGTCTCTGTTCTCTCTGCAATCTCTGATGTAATCAGCCTTGTTTCCTTTATATTAGCGCTGTTTTGGATGGATTGTTTGAATGCATTCGCTTACTGGATCATTGGACTGAAAACTTTATTGGAGTTTAGCTGCTTAAAATGATCTGATCGCAAGCGGAGAAGCAAAATTGGGTTAAAAAGAGTTTGAATAGAAATTGTGCTTCAGTAATTTTGCTTTAATTGCGTTAAATAATTTTAACGCGTTAAGGATTGTAAAATTAATGCATGCGTTAATGCGTTAACGTTGACAGCCCTAATATATATATATATTAGGGGTGGAATGGTTTACAAAATTCACGGTTCGGTTCGATACAATACAGTGGTGACACGGTTCGGTACGTTTTCAATTCAGCAAAAAGAAAGAAATGCCAGAGAATTTATCTTGATTTTCACAATTTTTTAATCATGATTTGTTATGGTGATTTGTTTTGCCCTGTTTGAGTCAGTTGGAAATGCCTGCCTAAATGCTGCGGGGATAGTTTGTAGAGTGTGTTTGTCTCCTTGTTTTTGTCTAGTTCCATAATTTTGATATCGATAGAAACAATATTTTAAAAAGCCTCAAACTGCCAAGAATGCCCACAACAGGCATGCGTTAATGCGTTAACGTTGACAGCCCTAATATATATATATATTAGGGGTGGAATGGTTTACAAAATTCACGGTTCGGTTCGATACAATACAGTGGTGACACGGTTCGGTACGTTTTCAATTCAGCAAAAAGAAAGAAATGCCAGAGAATTTATCTTGATTTTCACAATTTTTTAATCATGATTTGTTATGGTGATTTGTTTTGCCCTGTTTGAGTCAGTTGGAAATGCCTGCCTAAATGCTGCGGGGATAGTTTGTAGAGTGTGTTTGTCTCCTTGTTTTTGTCTAGTTCCATAATTTTGATATCGATAGAAACAATATTTTAAAAAGCCTCAAACTGCCAAGAATGCCCACAACAGATGTCTGTACCTACAAACTTCTGAAAAATGAATTTGCCAAGTCTATGAAACCTCCTCCTATAAAACTATA
>NW_015636527.1:200420-200549 GCF_001515625.1 Sinocyclocheilus rhinocerous
TCTATATAATATTTTAGATTAGTCCAATGAATCGTTCGGTTTGTAAAATGAAAATGTCAACCAAAACCCTCGTACCGAACAGTTCAATACGATTACGTGTATCGTTACACCCCTAATATATATATATAT
>NW_015636527.1:200585-204257 GCF_001515625.1 Sinocyclocheilus rhinocerous
TATGAAGCTTAAAATTGCCACTTCATATAATAATTATATGAATTATAAACACTTACAATTAATATAATATAAATATAATAAATAATTAGCTGCAAAAGTCAGGCAATTTTTGTCTCAAATTCTTTGACTGTAAACTGCTTTAATTTGAAGTGAGAGATACGGGTTAGTGGCTGCATTGCATCAGATATATGTCACTTTGCTCACAGTTGGTCCAGTTTGGGTTTGTGATCTCTAACCCAGAATAAAACCTGCTCCGGAGCAGGGTAGCCATGGAGCGTAAGTTACCACGATGACGAAACCCGCTAAAAACCAATCCACCTTCTTGAGCCCGAAAGCTCAGAGTTTGCTCAAACTAAACGTGAACTTACCTGGGTAAAAACTGAAACCGGCTTCGTGCTACAGGCCACTGGTGTGCGAGGGTAATTGTTGATTGTATATTTATTTTTTATATAGCCTAAAATGAGAACATTATATGTAACATTCATTTTAAAGAACATCTGCTTTTTTTTTTTCATTTTTACTTAGAGGTAATTCTTGGAAAATGTGCCATGCTTAAGTGGAAGATGTCTGCCACCTGGTGAAAAACAAACACTATTCAAATGAAAATGTCATGATATTTCCACTATCATCAGTGGATGACAGCAGAGGATCGTTCATTGTCTCATTTACCATTTCCACTCCGTTTTGCGTTTGGATTTATATTTTAGACACTATAAAATCACTATTATAACATTTAAAAATCACCTTTTTGTCAAAGTTCAGCATTGTTTTGTGCTGAAGACTGAAGTTGTCACGTACACAGGCTAGGAGACACAGAGGTAGAGGTCAAACAAGGGTTTATTAACAGGAGACTGTGAAGTGAGCCAGGTGATGTCGAGGTGAGTAAAGCAGGAGGTGATCAGGTACTGATGACTTGGCTTGCTGTGACTGTATTTAGGAATCTTGCAGGGATCTCGTGGAGCGGTGGAGAATCGGAACGGTGGAGAAACTGGAACTTCTGCGGTAAGGAAACACACAGGTTAGCTGAGAGAGAGTTCGGCTAGGTTCGAGGTAGTGAACGGTAGACCGGACAATGACTATGTGAAACATGAGCACTGATAAAGGGAGGCTTAATGAGCTGCGGTAGGTGCGGGGAATCAGAAGGCAGGTGATTGTGATCTTGTGAACGTCGGTGCTGATTGTGGTGACTGAGGTGACTGTGACTCTCTGACATTACCCCCTCCCCCAAGGGCGGCTCCTGACGCCCTAACACGGGGACGGCCACGGCCTCTGGGTGCGGGACGATTCGGCCAGTTACGATGGAACTCATCCAGAAGTAAGGGGTCTAGGATATCGTCCCGGGCCACCCAGGATCTTTCCTCTGGTCCATATCCCTCCCAATCCACCAGGTACTCGAGCCGGCCGCCCCGTTGCCGCGAGTCCAGAATGTACCGGACCTGGTAGACTGCGGCCTCCTCTAAACACACTGGGGGAGGTCAGGCAGCAATTGACAGCACTCTGATCTAGTGGCATACAGGCATCGTCAGATTGACAGTACTCTAGCCCAATAATCCAGTGGGGGCGGCAGTCATATTTCAGGGTGACCGTGCCACTCTTTATCACAACCCTGCTAAAAGTGCCAGTACGTGCGCTCATTGGCGCCCCTTCAGCTGGTGGCCCCCTAGGCGACCGCCTAGCTCGCCTATGCCTAGAAACGGCCCTGCTTGACAGCAACGCTTTACCGCTTAATAGGGAGATGAGGAACGCTACCTTAGATCGCTCTGTGGTAAACTTCTGTGGCTGCATCTCGATGAAGAGAGAGACTTGGAGCAGAAAGCCGCCACACCCAGCTGCGTCACCCGCGTAGGAATTCGGGATGGCCATGGGACATACAGAGGCAGGTGCCGGGGCTGGTGTCGGAAGGAGGGTCGTACGGAGGGTATTGACAAATTCCTCTAGCATGTCTGCCGCCATGAGAGGCCGGGGCTCCATGACATGCATACGGTCCTGGTCCGGTCTTCTGTCACGTACACAGGCTAGGAGACACAGAGGTAGAGGTCAAACAAGGGTTTATTAACAGGAGACTGTGAAGTGAGCCAGGTGATGTCGAGGTGAGTAAAGCAGGAGGTGATCAGGTACTGATGACTTGGCTTGCTGTGACTGTATTTAGGAATCTTGCAGGGATCTCGTGGAGCGGTGGAGAATCGGAACGGTGGAGAAACTGGAACTTCTGCGGTAAGGAAACACACAGGTTAGCTGAGAGAGAGTTCGGCTAGGTTCGAGGTAGTGAACGGTAGACCGGACAATGACTATGTGAAACATGAGCACTGATAAAGGGAGGCTTAATGAGCTGCGGTAGGTGCGGGGAATCAGAAGGCAGGTGATTGTGATCTTGTGAACGTCGGTGCTGATTGTGGTGACTGAGGTGACTGTGACTCTCTGACATTACCCCCTCCCCCAAGGGCGGCTCCTGACGCCCTAACACGGGGACGGCCACGGCCTCTGGGTGCGGGACGATTCGGCCAGTTACGATGGAACTCATCCAGAAGTAAGGGGTCTAGGATATCGTCCCGGGCCACCCAGGATCTTTCCTCCGGTCCATATCCCTCCCAGTCCACCAGTTACTCGAGCCGTCCGCCCCGTCGCCGCGAGTCCAGAATGTCACCGACCTGATAGACTGCCTCCTCTTCCAACGACGGGCATACTCGGCCCAGGGGAGGTAGTGGCTCCAGCTGTGCTGATCGTCTGAGCAGTATGACCGAAGGTAGCGTCCGAGCTCTTGGATCTTTCGCTCAGTCTGGCCGTTAGTCTGGGGATCGTATCCGGAAGATAGGCTGACGGTCATTCCTAAGAGCCGAAAGAATGCCTTCCACACATGAGAAATTAACTGGGGACCCTGGTCTGACACAATATCCTCTGGCAAGCCGTAATTTCGGAACACATGGTGGAAGCGACTCTCTGCGGTCTCGAGGGCAGTCGGAAGGCCTTTTAGGGGAATCAACTTGCATGCCTTGGAGAAACGATCCACGACTACGAGCACACATGTGTGGCCTTCTGAATTAGGGAGATCAGAGACAAAGTCCACTCCGATGTGAGACCAGGGTCTTTGGGGAACCCGGTGACATCCCTGGCAATACCGGGCCACCAGTACAGAGCTTGAATGAGCGAGAGGGTCCGCTGGCTGCCTGGGTGTCCAGAGCCCGGTACTTCATGAACTGAGCCCAGAAGGGTTAATCGCTAGGAGGATGGCACGTAGGTTTTCCCTTCTGGACCTCCCTGTGGAGCTGGCTCGTAGCGTCACGGATGCAATGGGTTGAGTTCCCATTGGATTGGGCTGACTAGGAGGGCTGGAGGGAGAATGGGTTCAGGGTCCGAGGGTTGATCTGGAGCATGCAAACGGGAGAGTGCATCTGCCTTGGGGTTTTGGTTTCCGGTACGGTAGGTGATGATGAAATGGAAGCGTGTGAAGAAGTAGGGCCCAGCGGGCTTGACGGGGATTAAGGCGTTTGGCATCTCTTAAGTATTGTAGATTCTTGTGGTCAGTTATGACGGTGAATGGGAAGAAAGCTCTCTCCAGCCAGTGACGCCACTCCTCCAAGGCTAACTTGATTGCCTTGATTGCCCGGTTTCCAATGTCATAATTTTGCTCCGCAAGGGTCAGTTTCCGGGAGAAGTATGTGCAATATGTGCAAG
>NW_015636527.1:205289-206110 GCF_001515625.1 Sinocyclocheilus rhinocerous
GGAAGATGGCGGGGGGACTGCGACATGGCACAGACTGAGCAGCTGCGGACGTATTTGATGACATCCTTGGCCATACCGGGCCACCAGTACAGAGCTTGAATGAGCGAGAGGGTCCGCTGGCTGCCTGGGTGTCCAGAGCCCGGTACTTCATGAACTGAGCCCAGAAGGGTTAATCGCTAGGAGGATGGCACGTAGGTTTTCCCTTCTGGACCTCCCTGTGGAGCTGGCTCGTAGCGTCACGGATGCAATGGGTTGAGTTCCCATTGGATTGGGCTGACTAGGAGGGCTGGAGGGAGAATGGGTTCAGGGTCCGAGGGTTGATCTGGAGCATGCAAACGGGAGAGTGCATCTGCCTTGGGGTTTTGGTTTCCGGGACGGTAGGTGATGATGAAATGGAAGCGTGTGAAGAAGTAGGGCCCAGCGGGCTTGACGGGGATTAAGGCGTTTGGCATCTCTTAAGTATTGTAGATTCTTGTGGTCAGTTATGACGGTGAATGGGAAGAAAGCTCTCTCCAGCCAGTGACGCCACTCCTCCAAGGCTAACTTGATTGCCAATAATTCCCGGTTTCCAATGTCATAATTTTGCTCCGCAAGGGTCAGTTTCCGGGAGAAGTATGCGCAAGGATTGAGGCGGGGAGGCTCACCCTGGTATTGAGACAGCACGTCCCCAACTCCGGTGGTCGAGGCGTCCACCTCGACTACAAAGGGGACTTGAGGATCTGGGTGACGAAGGATGGGGGCGAGACTTGGGTAGCATGGAGGTGAGGGGCGCTGTGAGCCGACTGAACAGGTGAATGAATCATCTATAGAATCTATAGAAG
>NW_015636527.1:208392-212163 GCF_001515625.1 Sinocyclocheilus rhinocerous
GGAAGATGGCGGGGGGACTGCGACATGGCGCAGACTGAGCAGCTGCGGACGTATTTGATGACATCCTTGGCCATACCGGGCCACCAGTACAGAGCTTGAATGAGCGAGAGGGTCCGCTGGCTGCCTGGGTGTCCAGAGCCCGGTACTTCATGAACTGAGCCCAGAAGGGTTAATCGCTAGGAGGATGGCACGTAGGTTTTCCCTTCTGGACCTCCCTGTGGAGCTGGCTCGTAGCGTCACGGATGCAATGGGTTGAGTTCCCATTGGATTGGGCTGACTAGGAGGGCTGGAGGGAGAATGGGTTCAGGGTCCGAGGGTTGATCTGGAGCATGCAAACGGGAGAGTGCATCTGCCTTGGGGTTTTGGTTTCCGGGACGGTAGGTGATGATGAAATGGAAGCGTGTGAAGAAGTAGGGCCCAGCGGGCTTGACGGGGATTAAGGCGTTTGGCATCTCTTAAGTATTGTAGATTCTTGTGGTCAGTTATGACGGTGAATGGGAAGAAAGCTCTCTCCAGCCAGTGACGCCACTCCTCCAAGGCTAACTTGATTGCCAATAATTCCCGGTTTCCAATGTCATAATTTTGCTCCGCAAGGGTCAGTTTCCGGGAGAAGTATGCGCAAGGATTGAGGCGGGGAGGCTCACCCTGGTATTGAGACAGCACGTCCCCAACTCCGGTGGTCGAGGCGTCCACCTCGACTACAAAGGGGACTTGAGGATCTGGGTGACGAAGGATGGGGGCCGTGCTGAACGCTTCCTTGAGCTGGTAGAAGGCTTCGTGGGCGTCAGGGTTCCAGGACAGAGACTTGGGCTTGTCGCGTAGCATGGAGGTGAGGGGCGCTGTGAGCCGACTGAACAGGTGAATGAATCATCTATAGAAGTTAGCAAATCCCAGGAAACGCTGGAGTTCCTTCACTGACTGTGGAAGCGGCCATTGCTGAATGGCAGTTACCTTCCCCTGGTCCATCTGGATACCTTCTTGGCTGATGTTGTACCCGAGGAACTGTACCGTGGAACGATGGAATTCACATTTCTCCAACTTCAGATACAGATGGTGTTCTCTGAGCCGTTGAAGGACCTGCATAACGTGGTGGCGATGTTCGGCCAGGTTCCGGGAGTATATAAGGATGTCGTCGATATAGACAATCACAAACTGATGGAGGAACTCCCGGAACACCTCATTCATGAAACACTGGAAGACGGACGGTGAGTTGGACAGGCCATACGGCATGACCCGATATTCGTAGTGGCCTGAGGGTGTAATGAAGGCCCTTTTCCACTCATCGCCCGCCCGGATCCTGACGAGGTTATATGCGCTCCGCAGGTCCAGCTTGGAGAATATGCGGCCTCCACGGAGTTCCTCGAGGGCGGCTGGAACCAGGGGAAGTGGATACGGCAGCTTCACCGTATGTAAGTTCAGGGCTCGATAGTAAATACATGGCCTCAAGCCTCCGTCCTTCTTGCCCACGAAGAAGAAACTTGAGGCGGCGGCTGATGTGGATGGCATAATAAAACCTTGCTGGAGCGCCTCAATGTAATCCTCCATTGCCTTGCGCTCCGGGATGGACAAGGGGTAGACTCGACCCTTGGGGAGTTTTGCTCCAGGCAGCAGGTCGATGGCACAGTCCCATGGCCGATGTGGTGGCAGGCGGGTGGCTGCCTGTTTACTAAACACATCCTGGAACGCCTGATAGTCAGATGGGACCGTACGCTTCACTTGGGGCTCAGGGCTTTCGACGAGGGTGGAGCACACTTGGATCTGTGAGGAATTCCTGAGCGGCTTGGGTACCAAGGACAGACAGTTTTGGAAACAGGTCTCGCTCCAGCGAATGATCTCACATGGACTTCTGGAGAATGTTGGTTGAGCCAGGGGGGTCCCTCCAGTGAGACCGTGGGTCCCTCCAATACCAGAAATGAGATAGTTTCCTCGTGCAGGCACCCAACTCTCATCCTCAGAGGGGGAGCCCAATAATTAACCCTTCCACGTCCAAGCGGCTTTCCTTGTATTGTCTCGACTCGGAGCTCCCGGGGCTGCCGCTTTCGGGGTAGGTGGAGTAGAGTTAGGAGGGCTTGGGATATGAAGTTCCCCGAGGAGCCCGAGTCGACAAGGCCGGAGACTGAAACAAAGGATTCTGGGGTAAGTAGTTGAACTGGCAGAAGGGACAATGTGGAAATATCTGGCTCTAGTTGAATCGTACTCACCACTGGACATGGAGGTTTCACGGGGCAGTGCTTGATGAAGTGATCTGGTGAGGCACAGTACAGACAGAGTCCATTAGCAAGGCGGCAAGCGTGCTCCGTGAGGGACAACCAGGCAGTGTCCATTTGCATGAGTTCAGGTACTGGAGGGTGGGAGGTGGATGAGGCTAGCTGGTGGGCGGGCAGTAAGGCTTCATCCTCGAGACAGGCAGTAAGGCTTTGCGAAATGTGGGAGGCGCGCTGCATGACGCTCTCCAGACCCACATTGTCGTCGTAGATCGCCATCTGAGCGCGCAGACGGGGATTGAGTCCCAGGCGAAAAGTACTCAACAGCGCGGCCTCATTCCATCCACTGGTGGCCGCAAGAGTGCGGAATTCCAGAGTATATTCATCAATCGGCAACCCGCCCTGCCGTAACCGCAGGAGCTGGTCTTGTGTGGACAGCCTACCCGCGGCAACACCGAAAACCTCCTTGAAATGGTTGGAGAAAGCTTCAAAGGAGTTAACAATGATACTTTGGGCATTCCAGATTGCCGTCGCCCACAGCGTATAGATTTTAAAATCTTGCTAATTACTTATAAAGCCCTGAATGGTTTAGCACCTCAGTATTTGAACGAGCTCTTGTTACATTATAGTCCTCCACGTCCGCTGCGTTCTCAAAACTCTGGCAATTTGATAATACCTAGAATATCAAAATCAACTGCGGGCGGCAGATCCTTTTCCTATCTAGCGCCCAAACTCTGGAATAACCTACCTAAAATTGTTCGGGAGGCAGACACACTCTGCACACAGACACACATACGCTTCTAATATTCAAATCCGTTAAAGGATAGCTTTATCATTTGTTTATCCATATTGCATCTGTTTTTTATTTGTTGAACATCAATAAAATTTTTACTCTTAATTTGGTTTGGACGTTTTTTGTATTTTCTAGTTCGGGGAACAGACACAATCTCTATAGTTATAGTTAGATGTTAGACCAGATCAGATGGTCACTGCAGTCACCCGGATCCAGTACACATATTCAGACCAGATGGTGGATCAGCACCTAGAAAGGACCTTTACAGCCCTGAAAGACAGCGGAGACCAGGACAACTAGATGAGCCCCAGATACAGATCCCCTGTAAAGACCTTGTCTCAGACGACCACCGGGACAAGACCACAAACTGCTGGTTTTGTCTGGTCAGAGGAGAACTGGCCCCCCGACTGAGCTTGGTTTCTCCCAAGGTTTTTTCTCCATTCTGTCACCGATGGAGTTTTGGTTCCTTGCCGCTGTCGGCTCTGGCTTGCTTAGTTGGGGACACTTCATTTCCGGCGAATCGTTGACTATGATTGCAAAGATACTATTTAAACTGAACTGAGCTGGATGATGACATCACTGAAGTCAATGAAGTCAATGCTTTAACTGAAAAATTAGTGTTTACTATTGTCATTTTGCATTATTGACACACTATTTTCCTAATTAATGCTGTTCAGTTGCTTTGACACAATCTGTATTGTTAAAAGCGCTATATAAATAAAGGGGACTTGACTTGACCTTAAAAACACATTACATTAATTATACCTTAATTTC
>NW_015636527.1:212389-216187 GCF_001515625.1 Sinocyclocheilus rhinocerous
TATATATATATATATATATATATATATATATACACTTCTTTTCAGACACCAGTTGCTTGTCACATTCAGATTGGTTGTCATAGTAACGACACTAATTTGTGGAGATTCAGTGCATTGAGTTCCACAAATCTGAATGCATTATTTGTAAATTGACTGTTAAGATAAACATTTTGCACAATTTAGTATCTGTAATATCATTGTGTTGCCACTAGATGCCTGTATAGCCCTATGTAACAATCCCTAGTGGCTAAGACATTGCACATAATTTACACATAAATTAATTTTATTACATTTTGATTTGGATACTATATACTATATTACTACATATTGTTTAGATATTATCAATGGCTACTTTTTTGTCTTTATCTGTTTTTTGTTCAATTTTTTTGTTGTTGTTTCTTGAAACATTGATTTAAAGTGTCAGTTATTGCATTATTATTTCAGTCAAACCTATAAAACCCCTTTGTTACCCCAAACTACATTTAAAAGCTTTATCAGTGGCATAAAAGTAACCAATGCAGCTACTTAATCATTTGCTACTCGTTAACGTCCCCTTTAAATAACGTGACGCTCTGCCCTCTATGACGCTGCTCCCATTAAGCGCTGTTGGAAGTGAATGAATTGATTCAGCATTTCGACACCTCCGTAAGGATGCATTTAACTCGACAAAGCGGTCTAATAAAGGATGTATTGATCTCGTGAATTAGCGAATTTTACTATACAAATATTTTTTAATTGGATGTTAAAGTTTATATGGGAATATTACATGACACGCTGATCCTTTAACAATGCATTGGCGCAAAAAACGCACACCTTTTGGACAAATCTGCCACAAATATTTGGACAAATGTGCCACAAATACTGCCTAAACAAAATACAGATTTTGTGCACTTTATTTGCTGTACCAATATTTTAAATTGGCCTTTGAACTTAGCTTTATTGCATGGCAAAAAAAAGTGTTACCTTGCCAAAGCACTGACAGAGCCCACTGATCTAATGGCGTTGTTGAGCGCTCCAAATGCAAACTTTGCATGCAACAGTCAGGCAGCAATTGACAGCACTCTGATCTAGTGGCATACAGGCATCGTCAGATTGACAGTACTCTAGCCCAATAATCCAGTGGGGGCGGCAGTCATATTTCAGGGTGACCGTGCCACTCTTTATCACAACCCTGCTAAAAGTGCCAGTACGTGCGCTCATTGGCGCCCCTTCAGCTGGTGGCCCCCTAGGCGACCGCCTAGCTCGCCTATGCCTAGAAACGGCCCTGCTTGACAGCAACGCTTTACCGCTTAATAGGGAGATGAGGAACGCTACCTTAGATCGCTCTGTGGTAAACTTCTGTGGCTGCATCTCGATGAAGAGAGAGACTTGGAGCAGAAAGCCGCCACACCCAGCTGCGTCACCCGCGTAGGAATTCGGGATGGCCATGGGACATACAGAGGCAGGTGCCGGGGCTGGTGTCGGAAGGAGGGTCGTACGGAGGGTATTGACAAATTCCTCTAGCATGTCTGCCGCCATGAGAGGCCGGGGCTCCATGACATGCATACGGTCCTGGTCCGGTCTTCTGTCACGTACACAGGCTAGGAGACACAGAGGTAGAGGTCAAACAAGGGTTTATTAACAAGAGACTGTGAAGTGAGCCAGGTGATGTCGAGGTGAGTAAAACGGGAGGTGATCAGGTACTGATTACTTGGCTTGCTGTGACTGTATTTAGGAATCTTGCAGGGATCTCGTGGAGCGGTGGAGAATCGGAACGGTGGAGAAACTGGAATTCTGCGGTAAGGAAACACACAGGTTAGCTGAGAGAGAGTTCGGCTAGGTTCGAGGTAGTGAACGGTAGACCGGATAATGACTGTGTGAAACGTGAGCACTGATAAAGGGAGGCTTAATGAGCTGCGGCAGGTGCGGGGAATCAGAAGGCAGGTGATTGTGATCTTGTGAACGTCGGTGCTGATTGTGGTGACTGTGACTCTCTGACAGAAGTAGAAAAAAAAGTTTGGAAAAAAAAATCATCGGATCTATGTGAATCACACAAAATGGCCTATTCTGAATTCAAAACGGCAATTTTTGTCAAAAGCTGACTAGTTTGCATGCTTGTTAACAATCTTCTCAGTTTCTCAAATTTTAATCAAACGCTAATTTACAAACATATCGTGACTTTTTTTTTTTTTGAGCAATAGAGAAACTTAGAAATGAATCACTTTGCCCTCTTAGGCAACAACGTTATGACTTAATGACTTGTAATGAAAAAAAAAAATACTGTAAGCTACCAATCTCTGTTAGTTCATTTGAACATTGCTGTCCTCATTTTAATGCATTGTTTTTCTTTTCCCATGTCTTTTTTGTTCTGCGCCCCAGAGCGTTTCTCTCCTTTTTTCATTTTGGTCATGTGACTGTGTCTGTGACAGCAATTCGAAGCTTAGGCGGTTGATATGTACTCTTTTTGAAATTATTAAAATGTTAAACGACCGTTAAATAAAAATGTTTCATTACTTTATTTTTAAAGGGGTCATAGGATGCTACATGCACTTTTACAAGTTGTTTGAACTGAAATGTGTGTTGGCAGTGTGTGTACACAACCACCCTATAATGATAAACATCCACCCAGTGTTTTTTTTTAGTCTGGTTAAATGTTTTCCCCTTTCTCAAATCAAAACGGCTTGATCTGAAAAGAGCCGTTTTTGACAGGGTAAAAAGGGTGTTTTTTACACTACCATTGAGAAATTTTAAACAAACTATGTTACAGACTTTTCATTAAGACCCTAAAGAATCATATCAACTTGTGGAAAATGGGCATCCTATGACCCCTTTAACAACTAAGCTTTTGATTATTTATAACATTTTATTAACTCTTTTCCCACCACACCAGCGTTTTTTTTTAAAAGTTGCCAGCCACCGCCAACATTTTTGATGATTTTCACTAAAATTTCATGGCCCCCAGAATATTTTGTTTTATAAATATCAGAACATGCAATACATCAAAATAAAGAACACAGCCTCTACTTAAAAACAAACAACAACAAAAAAAAAATGTCAAGCATTCTTTTTTTTTAATCAACACTTGAATGTAGTTATGTTTTATAAAAAAAAAGCAACATTTTGTGCAAAAAAGCTGAGAAAATCACGTTTGTATCAAATACTACATCTGGATCATATTCAGTAGGATGATCAAAGCAAAGATGCAGTAGATTTCTTCCATCAACACCCCCAAAGCTTGCAGTCCTTTGCCACATCCTGAATCGACATTTTACTCAGTAACATTAGGCAGTTTTCATTTACATGCTGTTTATTGTTGGTGATCGCATTGTTTTTCATATGCATACATACGAGATCACTAGTTTCTGTGCCTTACTCGCATGTGTTTTTGATCGGCACATTCTAGACTCATTTAGGAGATGCGTATAGCTCCCCGAGTGTATAACAGTGAGAACGCGGAGACCCGGAAAATTCCGTGTTTGGCGGGGAAGCGTTTTCTCATAAATAACTGAAAATTCCATGTTGGGCGGGGAAAGAGTTAAAGAAGATTTTCACAAAATGATTTTGGCAAGATGGCGCCCCCCTCCGTGCAGCGCCCTTATGCACTGCATATACTGCATACCCCATTTTTGCGCCACTGCCTGGAGGCATGCCATGGACGGAGACGAAGTTAAAGAGTTTTTGGGTAGCGATCGTCTGCAAGCTGTGACATCGACATAAATAATTCCCTTAAAGCTGGGTTCTTTGGGAAGCTGAACAAGGTTAACTTTCCCTCACAACCAAAAACACACTTCTTTAGTGGCATTGTTGATTTCGTGATAT